>NC_139717.1:25128655-25406155 GCF_964188405.1 Protomyctophum parallelum
CACACTCATCCCCACCTCCACCCCTTATTACTTTGACTCCCCCACCCCTCCTCCACCACCCTCAAACCCCCACAACCCCCCTGGGCCCCTGCCGCCATATGAGGACCCTCTCCAGATCTCCTTCCACGTGGTCAACTCCACCTGCATCGACGTCACCTGGTCGTCCTACTTTACCGTCACGGCCTACAAGGTCACCTGGGTGAAAAGGAGCCAGAGCCTAATGAGAGACGTGACCCGGGAGAGGACGGTAAGCGGGGACCTCCGGCGCCTCAGCCTCACCAACCTGGAGCCCCGGTCCGTGTACCGTATCTGCGTGTACGTGCTGGACACCCTCAACTCCTACCGGCCCGGAGAGGATACAATATGCTCAGAGGCCAGGACCAAGTCGGCCTCCAGCGTCAAGACGCCGGGCTCGGAGCAGGCAGCCCAGCAGGACATTACGCACACGCTGCTATTGGCTGGGATCATAGGCGGGGCGGTGCTTATCGTCCTGGTAACGCTGCTCAGTCTGTTCTGCTGGCACATGCATAAGAAGAGCCGGTCAGATACGACCAAGTGGAAATACAACCGGGGCAGGAGAAAAGACGACTACTGTGAAGCTGGCACCAAGAAGGATAACTCCATTCTGGAGATGACAGAGACCAGTTTCCAGATAGTGTCACTGAACAATGAGCAGCTGCTCAAGGGAGATTTCCACATCCAGCCCATTTACACACCCAACGGGGGCATTGGATTTAGAGACTGTCATCTCAGTAACAACAGCATAGCCTACTGCAAGAGCAGCAATGTGCCCAGTACAGAGTTCTGCCACACGTGATGTGGTAGTACAGATGCTTGCCCATGTGAACTAACTCTCACACACACTCACACACACACCCCACCACACACACACACCCCACCCACACACACACACACACACACACACACACACACACACACACACCAATTCCACACTAAAATTCTGAGTGTTCATTTAACTTGAGTGTACAAGTGTAACCAACACATTTGTACACTCCTGGAGTTACAAATGGACGAATGAACACTGAACACTGAGGATTTTACTGTACACATACAGTTTGTGTAGACAACGAAAAGAAAAAGAAAAAGAAAAAAAATCTAGTTAAATATAATTGTACCATATATATTTCCAAATTCCGTCTACAATGTAATTTATACTGTGGATAATAATGTGGGGATTCTCTGCTATCTTTTTTATCCGTAGAAAAAGAGATACAAATGTTTTCCTTTTTTTAATAACCAGCAGGGTTTTTGAATGTTGGTTCAATGGTCTTGAGTACTGTACTGTACATGAATGGATGGATTTTGTACAATCACGGCACCCTGGGGCATACTAGGTTCTGATGGACGCCTGTCAGCCTCGGATGTTGTGAGGGCTGGGATCCTTTGCTAACCACAGAAGCAAAATTATGGCCTTTTGCGCTAAGAAAGACCCTGCACCCCCACACATACAGTACAACCCCTACAGAACAGTAGTAGAGCAGCAAACAGTGCTGATTAAAGCACTGTGGAAAAAAAAGAAAGAAAGAAAAACAACAGTGGGCCAGTGATAGGTTGTTACGAAGACAAAGAGAGAGAGACAGAAATAGAATCAATTGAAGTGCACTTTTCTTATTAATGGAACCAAGGGCGTAAGCAGCAATTCACAGAATTAGCTTTTGGTGGAAATGACATTGGAGGGACTATAGGGCACACTTTCTAACACCTCTTAAGACTGATTTAGACTTGGTTGTGCACCAGTGTTGTGTGCCGAAAATAGACAGTCTTAGGGCCGATTCATACTCCTATTTTAGAGCCGAATAAAAGTCGGTTCGACTCTGTAGAGCCTACAATTTGACGTCATTTGAGGTTCGGGGGGCGGGTACCGTCCTAAAGTCGGCTCTTCGGTGCTACTGAAAATTTCTGACGAGCCGAAATCATTTCGGCACTACAGCGCCGAAACAGCGGTAAAATAGGAGTATGAATTGGCCCTTACTCTTAAAGCTCACATTGGGACGTGTTGTGAGCTTGTAGATCGGCTATTTTCAACGGGCAACACGGGTGTGAAACTAAATTATACTCAAGCCTTTAGCCTTCGTTGGGATGACGGAGCGTTTTCAATGTGGTTTTCAACACCTTTTCAGCACCTTAATGCTAGCTAGAATCATTTGTTCTGCTCCCTTATGATGCAACAAACCAAGAGGTTTTTCAGAGAAAAGATCATGTCATTTCTGCACTACATTTGATCACGTGTCAGATGTGTGTTAAGAGACACACACAGGCAAACGTGTTTATAAGGCGTGATAGCCTGAAGGTAACACGTGAATGTGTAAAAGAAAATAATAAATGACATGCCTTTTAAAAGCTAACCTCTTTTTAATTTTTGTTGTTCATTGCATTGCCTTTTTTCAAAATGTTATGACAAGAGGAGCCACAAGGGGGCACTTTCTCTCAATACAGCGCGTGTGTCTGTGTGTGTGTGTGTGTGTGTGTGTGTGTGTGTGTGTGTGCGTGGGGGGGGGGGGGGGGGGGTGTAGAGAAAACACAGGCAGAGCAGCGTAGATCACCTTACCTCCGGTATTCCCTTGGAGCACATTACCCTGGCCACATTACTCATGTTCATAAGGCATTGTTTAGGGTATTAATGCTCTCCATGCTACTTAATGATGTGGAATCATTTAAAACTAACAGTGCACTCTCTCGCTCTCTTGTTTTGTCTGCTCATTGGCAAAATGATATGGATTATTATCACCAGGGTCTACCATGGGGGCGTGTGTGTGTGTTTCAGAGAGGGAGAGAGAGAGAGAATGATGAATGTTTAGTAGGCACACTCATATCACTAATTACACACCCACTTATTTCACATTCATGCCTCCATTCATTAGTATTTTTTGATAAATTAGCAAATCATAACACAACGTTCACGTTGCGCCCGTGGTGCTCATCTGCATTGAGCAGAATGTTTGACTGAGTGGCTCGTCTAGACTGATGAGGATAAATGATCATTTATTCTCTTGTCTACATGTGCCTGTTTGTCGTTCGCATTTATCATTTGCTCCCACAATGCACCTGGCTCACACTGGAGTCCTCCTACCACTGATGAGCCTAGCCTTATCAGATCTCTGTCTGTCTCACTCCGTCTTACACTCCGGTTGTCTGTCTCCCTCCGTCTCTCTGTCTCTCTCTCACTCTCGTTCTCTCTCTGTGTGTCTTACTCTCCGGTCGTCTCCGTCTCTCTCTCTCCGTCTCTCTCTCTCCGTCTCTCTCTCTCCGTCTCTCTCTCTCTCTCTCTCTCTCTCTCTCTCTCTCTCTTCTTCTCTGATCCCTGCATGGGCTCAATTAAAACACATACTGATGGTTCAGCCCATGGGTTCTGGTGGCAGCTCTGGGGATCTGTGCTGCCAGTAAGAGGTCTTCATTATGCGCTTCTTAAGAAGACTTTATTTGCTTTGACAAGGATTTCGATTTTGAGGGGCCAAGCTTAAGGAATTCCCACCGCCGACCCCACTGCTCCTGACCCCTCCCACCTCTCCCTTTCATAATCCTCATCCAAAAAAGGGAGGAAAAATATGCAGGCTTTTATTTTCACTTGGCTGCATGGATCTCATGCTGAGAGAGAGGGAGAGGAAGAGAACAAGGGGAAGGCAAACGTGAGTTAACCCCTTGTGAGCAACAAGCTACATTAAAACATAGCAAGCAACAAGACAACCAAGGCTGAATATGTCAAGCATTACAGTACTTGCAGTAAAAAATATGGTTAATAAGGGCTTGAACTTGATTTACGCCAAAGTGTCTAGATTATCCGTGTGGATTTACATAGCAGTAGGGCACTGCAAAGAGGCTGCATCCATAATGTAAATCCATAATTCCAGAAAATGCTCTGATAGCATAATCACACGGTTGACTATACTGACTCAAGGTGACACATGCAGACTTACAAAGAGCTCCAGGGTTTGAGGCAAATAAAACTCCTACAATTACTTTATCTTTTTTTTTTTAAACATGACCAAACAATTTACAATACACTTTATGGGGTCTTCTGTGGTTATCAAAGAATTCTGACGTTTTGTGTGCGTTTTTGTTTGTTTTCCTACCAATTGACATGTCGATGCAACCAGTACATGCGGTCCAGACCCTGACCTGCTATTGAACTAAGATGCTATTGCTTAATGCTCACAAGGATCTTTTTTTTTTTTTTTTTTTTTAGATTACGTACGCAAATAGCCCCTTATCAGTGTTGAGGACATTACTTCAAAGATGTAATTTATTACACTGAACTCATTACTTATAAGTACTACTTTCTATGTCAAGTAATGCACGTTTGTGTTACCTTCATGCAACAAAAGGTAGACTAAATGGCAGAAACATCAACTGTGTACAAAGTCTTTGAACAAAATACTATCTAGTTCTCTTGGAATGGTAAGAACGAAGATATGTACTATATATAAAAGAAAAAGAAAATAATGCAGGTTCCAGGCAGTAGATACAAATTGTAACAGAAACATTACTGGTTTTGTTTAGTTTTTGAGTGCCTGGGACCTATGTTCTCCTGTTAGGTTAAATGGACTAGTGAAGAATGCCACAATAATATTACTATACTGCTACTTTAGCAGCCTAAATTCATGATGTCACAAACAACTCAGCACCTGCAGCGTCCATCGGTGCAAGTCTAAATAGCTAATTGTAGACTAAACTGCATTGTCATTAGTGTGCATGAAGTTGTTAGAAGGCAGAAGCTATAAAAAAAACCCTATGAATAACAGTTTCTAAACGTAACGCATTACTTGACATAGTAACTGTATATTATCCAATTTTAAAAAGTAATACATTACTTTGATTCTCATGAACGTAATGTTATTATGTAATGTGTTACTTTATGTAATAAGTTACCCCTAACACGGCTCCCCATGTGCTTTTTCCGCTTCCTAGCTGACCCCACACAGAAAAATGTCATATTATTATGCAGGCTGATTTCTGTTATGACTACAGTTAAGTTTTTTTTCCCCCTCCGATCAGACACAGATAACGTGAGTTCAGGTCAAGCTATCGTAGCATATCGTCCACATCTGTGAATGTGTAATGGAGATTGGAGACAGGAATTTGCCTTACCTTTTATGCAGCACTGAATGACATGCGCCAGGATGTTACAGAGATATTTAATCATTAGGGATTACAGAGAAAGGCGGAGGGAGACGGGGGAAGCTAAGAAGATGAGGTGTGGAAAGGAAATGGCAGTACCCCAGTGGGCACTGAAAAGACAGCAAACATTTCTTCAAGACTGAGAGTGACAAAAACATCAACCATTATGCAGATACGGGGGAACCAATTCTTAACTTGAATCCTATTGGCCCTTTTGAATGGGAAAATGTGGGAAATCGCTATAGTGAGAGCCACATACTGGCTGTGTTGTGTTCCACACACTGGTTGTGTGTGGAAAGTGTTATGTCCGATTGTCTCACGTCTTTTTCAAAAAGGAGCAGTGGGATTCAGGTAAAAAAATAGCAAGACAGGAACAGCAAAACGATTCCATCCACAGCCCCAGCCCTTGAGTGGTGTGGGGCTAATGAAACAAACGGGCAGGGAAGGAGCATTGGTTGTTGTGCAGCCTCCATTAGTCTTCATTTCCTTCCGTGCGATGAAAGAACACAGTTACAGCGCCACGACCAATGGAATGACACAAAGCGCATACACACTTAGAGAGCTATCCTCCGTTTATTAGCCAACTATTACGACTAATTTCCCCCAAAGCATTTATTCATATTGGAATGATTACATTAAGCTATTCAAAAGGTCAGATATATCAGACAAAGCACTAGAGCAGAATTCATCATTTTTGTTTTTCTCCACATAGCTCCTTAATTTGTTTCCTGCAGGCAAATCCCTCACCGCTGATGTAAGAGTGAATTTCATTCAAGGATTTTCGCATGTATTTAGCTTCATATCTCTTTTTTTTCCTGATTAAAGTATTTTTTATGCAGTCACTGGGTTGCACGTGGTGACTGAGTTACCATGTCTGAAACCGTACGAAAAAATGTTCTCGTGTGATTTGAGAGAGTATATTGGAAATGTGCGGTGCATTACATGGGCTGTGTTGCATTCATTTGCCATCCTAGCTTTTCATAAACACATTGCAGTGTTACTTTAACCATACACAGCGATGCGTTTTTAGGAACCAAAGTTACATTTCTGTTGTCATGATTAAATATTGATGTTGTTCCATGTATGTGCCTTGAGGTTCAACTTACAATGTAAAGTCCTTGAAACCTTTAAATGTTTTTGCACAAAATGTAAATACTTAAGTGAAGCTTTTTGCAAATAAAAGAGCCATGGGATTTGATTGTTCACTTTAATTTCCAAACATTGCTAATAGTACATATTGTACAGTACAGCCTCTGGAAATGTTATTTGACTCTCACTTAAAGAAGGGGAAATTTACAGTTGTGCAACAACCCATTGCGATCTAAGAGTATTGATACTGCTTATTTTTCTTTTACATTACATTGGTTTTCTTTACTGGCAAGCATATACATCTAAAACTGCCAAGTTGTCAAGAGTCTGTGTGGAAACATTGGTCTGGCTAAGTCTATTTTGGGTCAGCCACTTGTAATTCTGGGTCAAAGATTTATGCTCTACCACACTGTACCAAGTTATCCTCGTATTTCTATGTGCGGCCTTCTATTGAGAGTCTGATACTTCTTTAGGAACCACAGCTTAGTTTTCAGTTGGGGGAAATCGAGGAGGAACTTTCAATAGACTTGTATGGCACAAATAAATCCTGTATGTACACTCTCTCTCGCTCCAAATCCCTGTCTTCAAAGTCCAAATCATCTTTTCCCATCCAGACCACATCCCAACGTTGCCTTCATAACCTCAGGCTCGCTATAAACCACATTAGCCTAATTTTAATTTACTATGACAATTAACCACATGCATTCATCTGAGACATACCAGGGTGTGCCACTTTGGTATTTTGCGGCGGAAATTGCAAATTGGAAATCGTCTTAAAATCCCGCAATGCCTACATGTGATTTGTTGCTGCAGTCTCTTTCAAAGGACACAGGAGTACAATTAACAGGCGGTTGGCACTAAAATAACACCATTAGCCGTTCTCTCTCTGAGTTGTGTGTAACAAGTTAATAGTCCTACTAGTAGAGCAAGTGTTTGATAAGGCCACTTATTTTAATTGACATACTACATACACTGCTATAATTGATGATCATGTGATATAAATATTGTCCAAAAACATGTTTCCCTCCCAACATTCATGAAAGGACGATATGGGACTCATTGATTTCCATTTCCATTTTCCATTTCCATTGATTCAAATGATCAATGTCTGGTAATTCAAAATTCCATAGGGGTATAATGGAGTTTCATCTACAGCCGATTCAGTGAACAGATGTTCCTGCTGATTAGCCGTCTCTTTTTTTTTTTTTACATGATCAGCCCCCAGAAAAGAACATTTGGTCTGCATTTGTCGTTCCGTTTATTAAAAGAACACGAGCAGCTTCACTTGCTGTAAACCGTGTTTAAACATCTTCCTCTATATTAAGTGTACAAACAGCCTCGATTCAGAAGACAAATAATTGAGATTCAGAGCATTCCCCTTTGAGGTGCTTCAAGCATGGACATCTGGTGCTCATAATATGGAACCGACTTGCCAAGGGCTCTTGTCCTGGTCCTATTCCCATTCAAAATTGCCTTTGGTTGCTCTTGAAAGAAGGTGAGATCTTTGCCTTCTTTCACATATGTGTGTCAGGGTTGACGCCTATGGATTTCTGCTTATTTGTGTTCTCTAGTGATGGTCAATCTAGGACCATAATATTACACTTGTACCAGGGTTGTTATAGGTATCAAAAACGAACAAAATAACACAAAACTAGAATTGACAAAGCATTTTAGTTAACTGAAATAGTTAACTGTATTGTGCGTTTACAAAGAAAATGTCCTAATATTTTTTCTTTGTCAATATGTCATCATGGGCCTAATGTTTTCAACATTTTCGAAAATATTCAAAAATATTTAGATAGGCTATTTTCAAAATGTGTTGTATATTGAATTGTTGGAAGTGAGGGCCAAAAGGAGAATAAGGCGAATAAATGTGCATTTTATGTCCTCTCTCTTCTCAAGCACCACAGTTTTCCGCAGTCATGAATATTAGGTGCTGCGAGTGAGAGAGAATGCATTGTGTTTTTGTTCGAATTACTTTTTGTATTCATTTACAGTTCATGTGAATTACCTACCGCTTTGCAAGGTATAAATTCCTTCAAAACCAGATTATTATTTTCAACGACTACAAGATGTGCAGTTCACTCATGGCACACTGGAGTGGAAAATATGTGAAGTGATAGTAAAATAAACACCACTTAAACCCCATTTATCAAAAGGAACATTTTTAATACAAGACAAATTCTGAGTTCCTGCAAGGGGAATTAAATACCTGTTCACTGGCTTTTGAGGACCATGTGTACACAGGACAAAGCAAAGTCTGAAATGTGCTCAAATTTACCAGTTCTCCTGAAGCTCAGGATTTAAAAATCCATCACTTTCTATTTTCTCAGAGCGAGTTACTGACGAGCCATAATGGCAAAAAATAAATAACAGAACTTGATGTAGTTCTATGTCCATTGACTAGTTTATTTTTTATGTTAATGGAGTGAGCCACGCTTTCAGTGATCACTTGAGATTTGTAAAAACATTAAGTGTAACATTTATATGAAGGTCCTACTCCATGTTGTCCATCCATGAAAGACGTTGGAGATGTATTCCTGCATTGATTTCACTGTTGCATTCATTTTAACCCATTTTGACCTGAGATCATTTTGAAGCTCGTAGCGTGCCACTCGGTGGTGTGCTATGAGCTTGTAGATCTGCTATTTTTCAATAGCTAAAGCATAACATAATGCTAACACCAAAAGGGATTCCCGCCCAGAAGAGGAAGATGGAAAGCACCACACACCTAAAGTTACAGCTAAAATCCGATTCACCTTCATGGCACCAGCTCTTTCTTAGCAAACGTATAGGCTGTGTAATTCACCCTGAAATATTAACATGGACATTTATTATTATATTATACAAATGGCAGATTTGCACAGGAAAGAAATTATACAGATGATCGCGATAATCATCTGGATTACCCAGATAATTATAGTACCGTGCTGCCGTGCATAGAGGGCTTTACTTTACAAAACCTAATTTCTTGAGGATGATTGAAAGCCAGAACTTGTCACCCATGGCATGGTCTTCCGTAGACTGTACTGCACATGCTCATACTAACCATTGATGTATATAACCACATGAACCCTATTCTGGGCATGTCATAATAGGCGGCTCAACATTGTAAGCTTATCTACTATTTTCCAGGGATGAGATTTGGTATAGAGGGGAAAATTACCAGGCCTAGTATAGATCCCTGGGAGGGAGGGGGGGGGGGGGGGGGGGGGGGGGTTAACTAAGTATATAGATGTTTAAATAGATGTTTTAATGTAGGAAAAATGCTTTGTCACTATAATTAAGTGCAGGATTATACATCATACGAGGAGGCGATAGATTGTGAAATTTACTTCTAAAAATAAAATACTATGCCATAATAATACAGTATGTTCAGTTCATAAACATACTAGCACCTACAGCTATAATTAATTGATTACAGTATTTGAACATGCAAACCTAGTGTGCTACTTTGCTTGTTTATGTATTCAAAGCTTCACAGCACATCTCATCAATGTCCCTACTTTCGTCTTTGTTTATACATGAATTTGTGCTGGGAGGAACTTTGGCATATTTGTATGCTAATTGGCAATTTCTTGGTCTTGGACCCATTCCAGTGCTGTTTGAGTCAGCCTCTGAGGTTGTTGTCATGAGAAAGGTGATTCTCAAACATATCGCTCAGGTGAAATAATTGGAACAACAGCATCTCTAGTCTACGCTTGGCATCCTTGATTGAAAGGAATTACAGTCCTTCCAAATGGCCTCTTGCATTTTTGAAAAACAGGAAGGTTGCATCACAGTAGGCAGCAGATGCTTATTAGAAGATAGTACATGTGTGCAGCACATGCGCAGCACACCCAATGGCTCATTCAGCAGGGGCAGAATGCACAAAATCGTTCCACATTGGCAATAACTTTATTGTTTACTGCTTGTAACTTGTACTACTGAAAAGGGCAGTCTGAGCTTAATCAATCATGAATCGAAGCCTTTAACCACTTAAACCCTATATCCTTTTCTGACCGGAGTCTCACAGAGGTCTATACTAGGCCACTTCCCTTTCCCCCGCTACACCAAATCTCTTTTAGCTGTTCACCCCGTTAGAGAGAGGCTAGTGTCCATGTGGTTAAAATAATCACAGTTTCACCTGTCAGGAATATCATTCAGACTTTAAGGCCTGACTCACACCTTTCGATCTAGCATACAACATTGATGCATGCTAGATGTATGAGACTTGTTTACTGATGCAATCTCCCAATGCATTTCCAATGGGAGTCACATGGTTTGACACAACATTTTTGTTGTACGGCTTTCGGCTGTGTTTCGACTGCCCCCCTCCCCCTCATACAACAAAAATGTTGTGTCAAACCATGTGACTCCCATTGGAAATGCATTGTGAGCTTGCATCAGTAAACAAGTCTCGCCCAGGCGGTGGCGTAACCGTCTGGGCACCCGACTGGTAATCCAGTCGCAGTGTGCCGCGGGTTCGACTCCAGAGCCCGACATGGCCTTTACTGCATGTCATCCCCCCATCTCTCTCCCGTTTCCTGTCAGCCTACTGTCTGTCCCTTCAAAAACCAATAAAAGGCGTAAGCCGCAAAAAAAAAAAAAAAAAGTAAACAAGTCTCATGCATCAGCTATACATCAATCTGTTGTGCACGTGAGAGTCAGGCCTACGTCTCACAGCTGGATAGCATGCAGTACGGTATAGGGACCCCATAACGTGTCAAACCAAAGGGCCAGAGGGGTCACAATCCCAGGTGGGATGGAGCAGATGTGACCTTGAGCAGGACTTCCTCCGTCTGGTAAAAGCACATAATGAATGAAGACGTTGATGAATATCTGAGGTGAAAGGCTCCCAGCTTTTCAGGAGAAGTGGCCAGAGGAAGCAGGAACATTTTTTTGTCCTTCCTTAAATGTAGTTTGTGGTCAGATGTGTGTGAGACGGCTCAATCAATGGACATTTATAGATGGAACTGACACTGTGCTAAGATTTACAGCGCATAATTGGAGAGATACGTGTTCTGGGGAAAGGATTACCAGTGGGGATTACCAGGCTTGTGACGGTGGGCATCTGAGGCCTCAGCTCCTTTATAGAGAATGTGTAGATACAACACAAATCCTGTGTTAATTTAACCCTGAGATGGTAAAGATTCACCAGCATGTGCCCGTTATTTGGTGTAGAGAGAGATTAAATTAACTCTGAGGATTTTGCTGTGCAGGCAAAATGTTATATCGGCAGCATGGACCTTACCAGTGGGGCCAGCCCTATAAACACTACCGTCTCTGACTGACTGATGAAGTTACACCATTGGTCAGCTATTTGACCCAAACAACAAATTCCAATCACAGAGAAATCGTCCAATGTATTGGTAAATGGCTTACATTCACCCATTCACACACACATTCATACACCGATGGCAGAGGAAAGCATGCAAGGCACCAACCTGCAAATCGGGAGCATTTGTCTTGCTCAAGGACACTTCCACAGAAACTCTGGGGGAGCCCATTTGGAAACCTCACAGTTTTCCCATCTGGCCGTTCTATAGCAGCCACTGTCGCCCCAGGTTGGTTATGCTAATAACCAACCTGTTCTTCATTCAGTAACCATCATTTGATACCGGGGCCGATGCTACTGTACTTGCATGGCCATGGTCGAGTACTTAATCTCCGACCCTCGTTTACCGTCAGCCTGATTAAACTGGCACGACAAAAACTCTCTACGAGGATAACACGAAAACCTTAACATTATTGATGAATGTGTATGAGTGTCTCCACTTCTTGTATCCATCGTCTTAAATTAAGTGCAAGTAAGTAAGCAATCACTGGTATAAAGGCGAGTAGCCTACTCTAGCGACTGAGCTACCATGAAATCAAGAATGACAAAAACTGGTAGATGAGTTTCAAAGGTCAGGTCTTCATACATTTGTACTTTGTACTAAAAAAAAAGAAGTAGAATATAGCCTTAAAACAAAGATGCTTCTATACAACAGCAATATGTCAAGTCTGTCCTGCTGTATGGATCTGAGAGCTGGAGAGTGGTCAAGACAGACACAAGGAGAATAGAAGTATTCCATAACAGATGCCTCAGACGTATATGTCAGATCTTTTGGCCGAACAAAATATCAAACAATTAACTGTACAAACAAACAGGGAGCCGGAGCATTACCAAGGACATTACACACAGACGCCTGAGATGGCTAGGGCATGTACTGAGAATGGAGCAGGACTGCATCACAAAGGTGGCTTTAAGATGGACACCACCAGGAAAAAGAAAACCTGGGAGGCCCAAGACCACCTGGTGCAGAACTGTGACACGGAGCTGGGGAGAGGCGCAACATGCTGCCAGGGATCGAATGAAATGGAGTGCTCATTGAAGCCTTATGTCCCATAGGGGACGAAGAGGAGTAAGTAAGTAAGTAAGACTAGAAAAGTGTGCTCCTCGGAGCACAGGTCAAACTTTGGAAGCCAGTCACAAGTCTCCAGAGACAATCAGGGCCAAATTAACCATTGGGCCGGTGGGGCCAGGTTCTTGGCTTAGGGGCCCTTTGGGGAAACTGGACTGTGCAGTACTAGGTTTGAAGCCCTGACAAGGGCATCGCCCTTCATTGGCCATTGATTGTGTTAGATTGGGGTAAAAAAGAAAATTGTGCGCGCACGTGCGCTATGGGGGGCCCCAAAACATTACCGGCCAAGGGGCCTGTAATTGTCCTATTAATCTGTAGGAGTAGTGTGTGTTTATCGTGGAGTCTATCCGGGTAGTTATCATAATCATTATCATCATTATCCAGGGTATGCAGGGGAAAAACATTTTTGATTGTATGACCTATGGTTCAAGAATAATAGGCCAAAACATGAAGCAGGCTGTTATAGCGCCACCATGAGGCCAATTTGAAATATTTGGGGCAGAGGTTTTCCATGGCCTACTGGGAGTATACAAAGTTTCATGCTGATCAGTCTAACACACACACACACACACACACACACACACAAATATCTATGCTGCCTCGCACTCTGTCACAGTATTAGATAAATATTCTGCATGGGTAGTAGGATCCTATGTACTATGTACTATGGAATGAGATAGCGGTGTAATAATAAATGCCCTTGATGAATGAAAGGTTGAACTTATTGATCTCACATGTAACGCAAAAACATAATAATTGTATTTGTTCAGCTCATAAATTTGGTTCAGCTAGGTAAAATGCTTTCTGATGTGGACTCTGTTGTTCCATCTCATTTACTAACTAACAGCAGATGGGATTGTTTTAGCTTCATGTGTTAGTTAATTGAGAATATTTAGTGATAGTTCGTTAAAAAACACTATCACTAAATCATCGCAGTTAACTAACATCTAATTCAATGCCCTAAACAAAAACAAAAAAATCATCATAACTACCCTATAACAAACATTAAAGTAGATAGACTTTACTGGCTACAGGGAATTTATAATTAGGCTCTAAACAAACATTAAAAGTCCATAGACTTGGCTGCCACATGACGTAATTTCGGTCAGTAACAGGTCTCCCTGTCCCACCATTTCTTTAATAAAACAGAAAATAAATTTTCAGTTGGGTTGCAAATTTCATCCAACCAGGAGAAAGTATACACATAAATCAGCTTTAATTTGACAGTATTCCGATTAAAATGTATCTGCTCATTCTTTGTCATCCCATCTATCCTGCTTGAGTTCTCAATTCTGATTAGATGAAATTGTCATCTGACATGAAAATGCATTTTCTGTAGTATACCATTACTAAAGAGCTAGAGATACAGGGAGACACAATTTCTCGCTTCAAATGTTTTCAAAAGCTGTAAATGACATTGTGTGTTTGTTTACATGGCTGTCATTTGGATACAGCATAAAATCCAAGCAGCGCAGCCAGGTTCTATGAGGCTTTGATTAGACAGCGGTCTAAATTGGTGTTGTCCATCAATGTTAGGCATTTTTTGCTTTCCTAAAGAAGTCTTGATAATATGTAAAGTATGTTCATGTTGTGTGATATGCTACGAAATGATGTGGTGTTATCCATACGAAAAGATTGTATGCAAGTCTTTATGTGTATGCATGCCCATGCCCAAATATGCACACACATGCATTGCACGCACATGAAGACTTATACAGTATTGGCTTTTCCAAAATTCGAACATACTTGTTAAAAATGTACATATATTAACTGTTAAGATATGGGCAGGGGTGATTCAAGTACACAATTGGATACGAGGCTGTTTTCTTGACAAGCATTTTGTCTTGACTTTTGTTGAGACTATGATCTGTGTTGAAAGAACCACAGTCAAATTAAATTACTTCCACTGAGATTTCCAACTAGTTGCTGACACCACGACCTATTATGAATTGTTCATAACTTAATTCTCTGACTTTTATTGAACCTGGGGAGCAAATCCATGGCAGACCCAAAACAAACAATTGGCATATAAATCTGGAGCACATGAGCCTTGCACATCTCCTCACAGTGAAGAAAAACCCAGACTTTATGAATTGATCTCTCCATTTCTGGACCATATAAAGCCAAGCGAATTAGCATTAGAGAAGATGAATGCTGCTTTAGAGATGAGCAGAGGTAGTGAGATTAGTCCTGAATTAAACTGACATGTTTAGAGAGGTCAGCAGAGATAGTGAGAGACGAGTAGTCCTGAATTAAACAGACAAATGTTTAACAAGCTGTTAACTCTCATCAGACACCCCTCTCTCACGCCCCCCTTATACTCTCGTTGGGTTTCATCGTGCAGCAAGTAGCAGAGACAAAAAACAGCACAGGCCTGAACAGAAGCAGGAATCCCACGAGGAAGCTGCGAGAAAAGGCATCAGGGCCCTTCAGAGGTGGTGTCAGTTCACGAGGGGACCGGCAGAGAGTCTAGTCTGCCTGAGACGAAACGCAGAGCAGAGGCCCTTCCATCTCACTGCTGGGAAAAGGCCTGGCTCGTATAGCTGTTTAAATGTTATGGCGGATGGGGACAGTTCTTACCAGGCCCCGGGTCTGGGGTGCACATTACATGTTAACGACTTGGAACACGGACAGCAAAGCAGAGGCTCAAACTGCCAATTAAGCATATGCTGCAGACACCACTGGTGTTCATACGGACTCAGCCATCTGATAGCGCTTGGGCTTGGCCTGCAGATCTCCATGGGCCATGGAGGTACTCCAACAGTGAGTCATTAGCCACAGACGTCCCATGGAAACCACCGAGGAATAAAGGCAGCTGGTGATTGGGATCGCACTCACTCAACTTTGCCTTCTTGATCTCTGATTTTTCCCACTCCCTTTATCATTTTCTCTCTCCGTTTCAGTGCCTTGCTTCTGCTTTTTTAGTACTCACGTCATCGTCTCTGTATTATTTGTCTATATCAGGGGTGCCCACACGTTTTTGAATTGAGAGCTACTTTCAAAATGACCAGCTCAACAAGATCTACCCACCAAAAACGTATTCTCATTGCTGAAAATAGTTTATAAATGTACATGAAGGGGCTTTGGAATAGCGGCTCTGGCTACAAATGTCCTGAAATAGGAGCCTTTGTGATCTACTGGTAGATCACGATCTACCTTTTGGGCACCCCTGGTCTATATGATATATAATTTGTTTAGAATAGTTTTTGCCCAGTTTACCATGCTGCTGTGTAAAATTTGCAAAAACCAACGAACCAACCGTTACAGAACATCATGTAATTTCTTAACTGATATGAAAGTTATGTTTTTATTTATTTAAAGTAATGTAAAACGTTTGTCTCATAGCTATGTAACATGTCACATTTGCAATGAGATACATTGTAGCATAAATTGAATGAGCATTTACATTATGTTATTGTACAGTGTATTTTTGTTTATTGATGAAAGAAAATACGGGTAAAAAGTTTAGAGAACTTTAGTAACTTTAGTAGCAACAATATATACGTAAGCTAGATTTACTGTATTCAATTCCTTCCATGTTTTACATCTTATCGCATTTGTTTTTATCTTTTAGTGTTTAGCATAATTTGCACAGAGTGCATGCTTTATTTAGTCGTTTTTCTCATAACCAAAAAGGCAGTGATCCTAGACTCTCGTACAATGTGGTCATATTTAGTTTTTTTTCCTCGTAACCAAAAAGGCAGTGATCCTAGACTCTCATACAATGTGGTCATTTTGTCCTACAACGCATAGAGCAGGGCCTCATATTGTGCCATTGTTGAAAGTTCATTTTCTCCCCGATATGCATGTGGCAAAATCAACAGTGACAACTCAATTTTCCGCATTCCAGGACGGCTCGGCGACTCCTGAGCCTAAACCACACACATCTGCTGATAACCGCCTCCACACGCCAGGGCAAGTTGGTGCCAAAAGCAGTTTGCTCGGCATCTCTTTGACCTTGGCATGATTGCCTGTGAGGCACTTTAATTTAATCAGCTTCCCCAAGCTTGAAGCTGGGCTCATTGTTAAGGAGAGCAGCACCAGGGACCAGGATTCACTCAAGCACGTGTAGCCATGCATGCACAACTCATGCACACTGTACAGTATACTATTGTATATATAGTATCTGTGTGTGTGTGTGTGTGTGTGTGTGTGTGTGTCTATGCACATTGCACACATGCTAAAACAGTAGTCACACACACACACACACACACACACACACACACACACACACACACACACACACACACACACACACACACACACACACACACACACACACACACACACACACACACACACACACACACACACACACACACACACACACCCACACACACACACACACACACACCCACCTACACCTTCCCATGCTGAAGAGCAAGGTTGGGATATGCCAGGGCTCTAGGGACCCCGGCCTGCCATCGACACAAAAGGCCAACAGGCTGACGAGTTTGCTGTGTGCCAGACGTCTCCATCAAACAGGTCCGTTTATAATTATGTCATCAATCACTGACGGGATGACAGGCAGATACTCAATTAATGGCTGTTGAAATGCAGAAGAGGCTCTTTGGGCGCCGTGGCGTCTCCTGTCAGTCTGAGAGGAGCGTACGGGACGTTGATGGGGGTACCTGGAAAACTCATTAGGCTGGGGCTGGAAAGAAAGACCACAGTCAGCCAGCGTACAGGGGGTACATCTTGTTTTTATGAGAGGTTCTGGGTGGGCACATCTGAACGTCTTCATTGCACTGCACACTATGTACTCGTATCAGCGGTTGGTTGTGTCTCACCCCCCACCCCCCAAAATAATATTATCTCTTCAGGGCAGTCTACTAATCCTTCTCAACATGTTTCATGAATATCTGCACATTTGTGGGGTGACCCAATTTTAGAATGGTTAGGGCATGTACTGCATGAGCGCAGAATGCCTTGTACAGCGTGTTCCGTGTTATTGCTGTGTGTCTTTCCCCTGCTCTCTGTCCTTGTTTCCATCTGTTCTTCAGTTATTTTGCTAAAAGACACACACACACACACACACACACACACACACACACACACACACACACACACACACACACACACACACACACACACACACACAGAGACAAGAGTACAATACCCTGTTTCATGCCTTGCTGCTGGTATAAGCAGCTTTGGGATACTTGCTCTCACTGTCACTATAGACACGTGGGGGATAAAAACTGTTAGCTCTAACAAGGAGATGGAGGAGTAACCTGATTTCATGTTATGTTGGTCATTTCTCAGCATCATAGCCAGAATGCTGAGGGCCACCTGGTCACATTGTCATTGTTCCTATACATCCCCGGAATAAAAATAGGTACAGCAGATGTCTGTCCTCAATCCCCGCTCACAAGCTTTTCCCTGTACTGTACCACAATATTGATGCACGTCATGCTCACAAGCATGTCCCTGTACCACAACTATTGATGCACGTTGTGCACACAAAACCATCAGTAATAGAAAAGAGGTCCCCTCATCAATCACTCGGCATGTACCCAGGGGTGCTGCTAATGTGGACGCAACTGTATCAAATCAGCTGTATTCAATTATTAATCATCATATTCATAGAAGTCTCTGGATGGTGACTGGAACTGCACTGGGATAATTGCAATGTGCTAAATGATAGTACGATAGTGACTAAACAATAGATCAAGCAGGTTACACAGTGTTTGGGCGATACAGTCAGTGTATAATGACTATTCTGGAGCACTGGAGACTAAAGGTGAATGCTGGTGTTAAATGGATTTTTTATTTGCTCAAAGTTAAACAGCGAGAGAGAGAGAGAGAGAGAAGCCGCTCACATAATTAACAAGTGGAAGTTAGATTATATTGAACTTCCACTACCGTCAATAATGTGCACAGACGTCTGCAGCATTCATGCGCGTAATTTATTAGGATCTAGAGGGATTTTTCTTATCATGGCCTCTACTTTTCCATCAGCGCTACTAAAGTACTACCGGTAGTACTGTATGTGTATAGGCTTTGATTTGGTTACAGAAAGAATGTTAGTGGAATTAATGATGTTTGATCAAGAAAGTGGCTAGCTATAGACCACAATGCGAGATGCTAACTGCAGTCATTAACCCCTGAACTGGGAAGGCGTGAAATGGGTGCCCACGGTGTGTCGATGTGGCTCTGCCTTAATGTGCATCGCACAGCATTATCAGCTTGCAGTTTAGACAGGCTAGCTGATAAATACAGGGTGGATTGCACTTAAACTGATTCATTAGATTAGCATTCAATGTGTTATGAATTGTTACAGACAACAGCCTCCATATACTCTGCATGCATGCGTATGCGTGCGTGCGTGCGTGCGTGCGTGCGTGCGTGTGTGTGCAATGCCTCCAAAATATCTCCAGAACAGGTACAATAGATGCAGCCGATACAGTCCCTGCAAAGGCTCCTTTACACCAGTTAGATCAATAGAGCCAGGCTCTGCATTATCTGAGATTATCTCGGTCATGGCATACCCCGTTTCATACCGTACTAGTTTGTATGTTGCAATAGGCCTACAGGTATGTGTTTCTTCAAATGTAGCATATCATAAGAAAAAGGAACGAAATGCACACAATGTTGGACATAAAACAGCTTCAGGGAGGAGCGTTAACATAATTAAAACAGAGGGATTTCCTCCCATCAAAGAAAAAACAGGAGGCAAGTGCCATATTCCCATCTATAATTGTTATCGAATTTCCTTTTCTGATTGACAAATAGATCACAAAAATGACATAAAATCGAACAATGAGTTACAAAGTCTCAGCACCAAAGGCGATAAATAATACAGAAGGACTCAGTACTAAACTGCTCAGTACTAATTGAAGTGGAACCAAGACCCACAGTTTGGCTCCCTCATGTGAAAGATAACATTTAACGTTTAATCTTCAAATCTCTTGAATTCCCATGCATGGTCGGATGAAAGCACCTTCAGACTGACTGTATTATCAAGAGCACAGCTACAGTATACAGAAAGTGTCTGCTCAGCATAGAGTACTAAAAACTAAGCAAGAAAACTGTACAGGGTTGTACTGTATGTTGACCATTCTGCAGCTGAAAACATTTATTTCAGCACTTACAGTTAATGTGTGTATTAAAAACACTAAACTCACGTTGGCTGCAAGCAGGTTGTGTACTTCACATCTGTGTCTGACAAATTGACACACACACGCACACACACCCCCCCACCTACAATGACTGCTCCTTGCTTATTGCTCTCCCCATACCCTGTTATTTGTCAGTCACCATAGAACTTTCTGGGACATGGCAAAGTTGTCTTCTTCATTTTCCACTTTACTCCTGTGTGTCAGTCAGCTTATAATGGTCGTGGAGGGAGCACTTCCACAGCACTGGCATTAGAGACGTGTAGGGTCTGCTCAGCCTTTAATTACAGCCCCATAGTGCAATGTGTTGAAAGGAAGGCATTCAGGGGCTTTAATAGTCTATGCATTAAATGATAGATGAGCAGGAATTGGATTACAGTCGCTAACAGAGGCATTGTCAGTGATTCAGACGATCATGTGAAGAAGAGAAAAAAACACACACTCTAGACAGTATAGCTTGCAGCGTGAATTACTTTTGCCATTATTGCAAAATGTAATGAATCTGGGCTATGCAACTGAGCGCTGTCTGATTAATCAATGGCGTATGAAGTCTATCTTCGTCTCGCTTTCTTTCCCATCAATTTATTTTACACACTGCAGATCTGTAGTCTCATGGCCTACATGTTGAGTAATA
Organism: Protomyctophum parallelum; assembly: GCF_964188405.1. Taxonomy (NCBI): domain Eukaryota; kingdom Metazoa; phylum Chordata; class Actinopteri; order Myctophiformes; family Myctophidae; genus Protomyctophum; species Protomyctophum parallelum. The sequence goes on from NC_139717.1 coordinate 25,149,019, forward strand.
ATGAGCGAACACGCATCACCATCTTTTACTGTGAGTACTACAGTGTTTTCTGACAAGAACTTTGTTCACTCCTCTCTACCCCTCTATCGTGGCTTTTGCTATCATCAGTGTTTAAAAATATATACTGTAAGACTTTGCAGCGTCCCTTAAGCATGTTAATTCCTATGTGTTTTACACAATGACAAATAAAGGAATCTGAATCTGAATGTTTGAGTGAGTCAGGGACATTGACGTGTTGCTTAGGAGCTCTGTGAATCTCTGAGTGACTGTGTGTGTGTGTGTGTGTGCATGTGTGTGTGCGCGTATGCGTGCGTGTGTGCATGCAGGCTCACTCACATGTTAGTCAAATCCCAAGCCAGGTTTTGGATCATGTGTGTACATTTACTACAAGGCAAATTTAAGAAAATAAAAATATCTCACTAGACACTAATTAATGATGACAAAACAATACATTACAGTACACACATACCATGCACAACAGTACACAGACAACAGAAACACATTATGACTCAAGGCTTAATATTAAGGCAGACTGTACAGTAAGTCTTATGTAGGCATGATTGTATGACAAAATACATATGTGTACTGTACGTATACATGCACTATTACCAATTAGTGCAGTCACTGAAATGCTGATCACACTCCGTTACAAGATAGTGCAGATAGCCTGATGTAGATGTCCGAGCTGGAAGGTCATCTCTGATTAAATGGCTCATCACCTGCGACTGGCCCTATTTAGGGTTCAGAGGTCATTTCCTATCAGTATGACTGATTGCCTGGCTCAGCGCTGAACTAGCAAAACGCACTCATGCAAACCATCGATTCCTATTGATCCCAGTGCCCTCACGTCAACAATGCTATACCCCGCGGCATAATTGTAGGAAGGATCGGTGCTCTATCAATTTAGTCATTGCAGTTATGAGAGTGCCGTCAATTCAACTTCTGAAGATTATGAGACGGTCCCCTGTCAGCAGCAAAGTATTGCAAAATTGGAGTGCTTTTATTTGAGATTAGTTGTCATCATCTCATGGTAAATCACAGTTAGATCTATATGTTGATATGAGTAGTGGCAAGTAATCCTCAATATGTTCTTCTTTTCAGCTGCTTCACGAGCAGGCACCCATTGGCATTAGATATAGACTATGTTCTTCTGAAGTACCAGCGCTATAGGAATGCCAGGTTAGAGGCTAATGAAGGCTGACAGTGGGTGAAAGAGCAGAGTGGCGCCAGGGAGCTCGCCTGGTCTCGGCTCCCTGAGGGAATCACAAAAGACCTGCGAGAAGAGGGAGAGGGTGGCCGTGCCAATCCCCGATACCCTTTGAAAAGGACAGCCGTTGTCTGGCTTGTTCTATGAAGCCTGAAACTAAGCATTCCTCTGGGCAATCTGAGCTGTGTGGGTGCCAGGGAGAGGGTGGGGATCTATCGGTGTGCAAAACTGCAAGGTTAACGCTGCCAGGTTAGAGAGACTAAATCATCATTGCTGGTCAGAGGATTCTGTAACCCCCCCCCCCCCTTCTGTTTTATAAAAAAAGAATATCACTTATTTAATGACATGAAATGGATGCCTTTAGATTTCCTCATAATCGCACAGCTTTGATTTCATCTTCTGATAATTTTCCATTTCACAAGGTTTTGGTTGTTTGATGTGAATGAGAGGCTTAAAGAGATAACAGAACATTTCTTGGGTATACACCCTCCCCACCGCAGCGGAGGTGATTCCAGACGATTGCTTAACACAATAGTCATCTAATACTGGGCCTGTCTGAGGTACAGTAATGAAATGGATAATTCTGATCATTCAATATGCCGACCTTAACTTACAGTACATACATACAGTATACCGGTACGACTACGTACGTGTATACATTCAGCTGGTCTGAACAGCTGGTGCTTCTCTGAATGCAGCATCTGATATGATTTACTTAGAAAACACAATTATAAAACCTAATTGAAATAAAAACATCAGGCATCCACGTATCATTCGATCTTTTATGTTTTCAGATGCAGTCATCAGCTGCTGATGAGTTGAGATGCCAGAGGAAATTGTCCTTGGCGAACATCATCATCATTGCATCAAGCCAATTCATTTGAGGCAATTTCAACTGCAAAATGTTCCTTCTTCAACCAGGAGAACTGAATGCAATAAATCGTTTAACATAGATAGTACTCGTATTTTGTGATTTTACTGCTTTCTGTCTTTCCCCGGCCATATTGAGCCATAGATCCATGAGGTCTGACACCTCGGCGAGCCCATTCCAAGCCACTGATATTGCGCCATAGATTTTAATGACGTGACAGAAACACCAATACGGCGCTGAACAAAGAGGCATTAAGGCAAAGATAAACCTCGGTGAAAAGCACATAAATTTGTCAGGGCATGGTTTTAAGACGGAGCCTTTAAGAGTGTGATGGCTGGGCCTAATCAATACGGGACCTTGCGAATTAAGGCTTCCATCACGCTGATGCTAAACTCAGAAGTTGACTGGAAGCAGAAGGACGATGTGAAGTAAGCAAGGACTTTGCTTTGCGAGCAACATTAGACACCAATTGTCAGATCAGACCACATGCTATTCTAAAGGGATGTATCTTTATTTGAGATCTGAGTAATAATGTTAATGTTCTGGACACATAGAGCGTTGCAGTCCCGCCCCCTTTTATGACGACGCCAGGCCCAGGAAATAATTCCCACCGCATTTTTCCAATAAGACATTTCAAAAAGTATTTATTTAAAGACCTATTTTAAGCCAACTCGAGTCGTGACAAATCATGACAATAAACACAATATTTTGGACCAAACAAATAATTACAAAGAAGAAAAGTGTTATAACCTGCCGTTTTATTCTTCTTTCTAATTATTTGTTCGGCCCGTAAAATTGTGTTTGTTCACTGGTCCAGGTGATATAGTGGGACCTTTGAGGAGATTACACCAGTTCCAATGTGGAGACAAACATGGAGGGAATTGCTTTTATCAACAAAGAGAGTTGAATTAAATGCCTGTCTCCGTCACTCCGTGTCTCATTTCCACCACACAAATCGTGTCAGAACAGTTTAACATAAAGCACAATGAAGACCACTGCTATGCTGGAAACAAAGATTAGCCACGTACTATGACCTATACTATATTCTTAGTTTTCGCCTTTATTGTAAGCTATCCTAGTGTAGCACTGCTCTCACTGCTAGGCCGGCCCGGGCCATGACCTCATATTCTAACCGGACAAAATTAAAACTACCTGAGGTGGGAACACTTTAATTGCCCTTTAGCTTGAATGTATTTCCTACAATGAATAAGGTTAAAGTCATCTGCCTTCTGAAGGGCTGGCGTTAGTGACATTTAGCACCAGAAATAATCACAGAGAGGTCTAGATGCAGCTGAATGGTGCACTCTGTAACATCATGACCATGGACAGACATTTGGGAGGGCAGCACCAACAGTGAAGTGGTGATGTGGGTTAGGCATAATATACTGTATCGTGCAGGTGGATTCAATCATGACCACTCAAATGAATGCTTTTTATCCGCTCAGTGCAAAGTCATAGTAATAATAAAAACATTAAGAAAAGGCTCCTGTAATTTATCCCAAGAGCAAACTGATGGGAGGTTCAGAGTCGTCAACAACAAATCAGGATTTCACAGTTAATATATAAGACACTGGTTCTATATGAGAAGTGTTTCTCAGTTAAGCCCAGTTGATAAACCCAATTCATAAACCATGCACATGGATGTCCACATCCATCCACATTACCCATTGATCTGTTAAAAAGCCTATCAACAAATCTAGCAAGATCACACCTTTGGGGATTTGGGCACCTGACCCTAAACCCAGACAACCTACAGTAGACATGGAGTGTCAGGAGAGGAAAAGGTGGGACCCTGCGTCCTGCCAACAAAAGGCATAATTGTATAGCAGAGCGGAGCAGAGAGCAAGTGCAGTTCAGTTCAGCAGGAGATAAGTAAGATAATGCATACATTAACACATAAAAGGGCAACGCACTTACTGGACATCCACAAAGGCAACCGAGCAGGTGCTCGGGGGGCACTGGTTGGCTTCTGTTTGGGATGGTGTACCGACCACATGATTGCAAAGTCCCCAGTTCGATTTCGGCTGGACACCGGTGCCACTTTGGGTATATCTGAAATAAAAGTAAAGTGCAATATTTAGTTAATGTTTAAAACATGTGGGGGAGAAAAAACTACTCATACTGGTTCTGATTGGTCCAGTCATTTGCAAGATTATCTCCAAACACAAGACAGACAAAGGAAAAACAACCACAACAAAGAGAAAACTTTAGCAGTCTTTTTTTCTATTTCACAGCATAGTAACATTCCGTACACCACAGATTCCTCTTTCTATCTCCTGACTTAAGGCCAAGAGACTGTATTAAATGGATAATGATTTTTCTCCCTCTTCCAAAAGCCTGCACAGCCTCGCCTTGGGAATGGCTCTCTGTGTGCGACAAAGTAGTAATGGTATCGAGTCCCTCTGAGCTAACGTGCATCTCAGAGATCCTCACAGCCCTCTGAACCACACAGAGCCCATGGGTCCATAGCCCTCTGAACCACAGAGTTCAACCAGTCAAGAGTCAGTACTCAGTACTGAATAATATACCGGTACTGTACATCAGTTTGGAATGAAAATAAAAAACGCATGTTGTATATGCATGTCTGTCGATATTGTCAAAGTGCAGTGGTGTAAAAGTAACTAAGTACATTTACAGTAAGTAATCTTTTTATTTTTTTAACTTTAGTGAAGTATTTTAAATGTTTACTACTTTTACCTCTAAAAGATTTTTATATATTTTTTAAAACTTAAAAATGGGAGATTCTACACAATGAGTGCTTTTACTTTTGGTACTTTAGGTATATTTTGATGACAATCATTTTGTAAAGCTTTTACCACACACACACACACACACACACACACACACACACACACACACACACACACACACACACACACACACACACACACACACACACACACACACACACACACACACACACACACACACACACACACACACACACACACACACACACACGGCTCTCAGCAAAACATGGCCAAATGACGCTAAGACGAAAGTGATGCACCACTGTCATATGAAAATAGTAATAGTAATACATAAATCATAGAATTGTATGGAATGTTGTCAAGCGGTGAATGGTGCATGCATTGCATACATCGGTAAGAGGAAGAAATTATAACACTCCATTTGTATACAAGTCACCCAATGTGAAATGTAAAGACATGATGTCAGTACCAACATATTACTGCTTGTACCTGCATGAGCAATCTGGGAACCCATTTGGATAAAGAAAGAAAGCTGAATCTGTCTTGAGAGATTACTCTGAGTGAGTGACACATAAAACCCTCTTGGGATTTAGCCTTGCGTCTCTGTTTCACTTGAACTTTATATAGATGACTCCCCCACTGAAAGAAGCGTGTTGTCTAGTCAGAAGGCAGTGCCATGGGCGACATTTCCAAGATGGTGTCTGATCAGACTTCTCTAAAGTGTTTTTGGTACAAACAACTAAGCTGACCGTGACCTGGCTTTGATACGCAGTATGCAGTCAGGAGAGTGTCAAGGAAAGCGGGAATCAAAGATGAAATTCAGGATGGCTCCTGATTTGACAGTGGCCCACTCTACTGACAGGTGTTACTTTCAACAATAAGGATTGCAATAAATACAATTAAGTATGGCGAATCTCAAGCTGCTGAAACCTTGCATACATGTACAAAACCGTTACTGTTCAGGTCAGGGAATGGAGAAAAAAATAACCTGGGTTCAAATTGGTCTGATTAATTTATTATTTAGCTCATAATATTAATAATGTTTCATTGGTTAACCGTTTACATCCATACCCTATACTTAGTTGCCCGCGGTCCCCGGTTGTGAAAATAGCTGATCTACAAGCTCATACCACTTAACAGTGCTTAAAAAGGGAGAAAAAGGTATATTCCTCTCACCCAACGTTCGAATCAGGAAGCCACAGCAGGTTCCCCTTTACTTTGTCCAATATAGCTCTGTATTGATTCAGAGCTCAGATAAGCGAAACCCTGAGAAATGTTCCTTGATATGGGCAAACTTTTCTTGTTCAGATCTCAAAGTTTTCCGGCCCCACTAGTGGTTTATCAATTACTGATTTAGGTTTAGTATTGGCTTTATAAGAGTCTCTTTGACAAACCACCACCAAACAAACACTCTTTTTGATACCTAAAATAATTCAATACTTACAATACAATACATTTCTTCACACATTTCTGTCACACGTTGATCTTATGAGCTCCTGGTTCGGCTATTCTCACTACTTTTGTGCGATATTGTCATATGATGAAGTATAAAATAGGGCTTTAATTTATGGGAAAATAATAAATAAATATATACTGTATATAGAAAAAGATGAAATACACAGATACAGGGTTCCTGCCCTGCAGCGATGACATGTTTGTGAAATCGTTTCAATCGGATTAAGCCTTGCCCCTTCCTGGGAGTGGAGGATCAGTGATGACAGACAGTGTCGTGTATCATGGTTGAAAGCTTTAATAATGAATGTGCCACCACCTTCCACGATAAAAGAAACCCCCCTGTCATCTCCAATCTTTGTCTGGATTTCTCATCTTCGCTAAATCCTACCAAGACTGCATTTTTATTGTCTCGGAACACTGCCTGGAACAAATCTAATATCAAGTGTGAGGCACTGGTTGAGTGTGCACAGAGAGAGAGAAACATAGAGCCCGTTGATCTAAAATCTCATGTGAGATTTCGAGGGGCAGCAGGTGGATTTGTTCCAAACTCTCCTACACTTCAGTGGGTATGAACTCCAAAACTGCTCTTAGAAAAGCTAAGAGATATCTATGAGACAGTAGAATAACATTGAATAAAAATATGGCTGCGTGAATTCATTTTCTAAAATCAGCTTTAACCACTCCCTATTTTGGGAGAAGATTAATGTTCAGAAAGCTTCAAAAGCTGCAGAGATATTCAAGCTCGCAGTGCATTACAAGTTTGCAATGCATTGTAGACTGTAGTCTATTTTTGCTACTACTTAAGTGGTTGAGAGCATTCTTCTGAGGATAACTAATAATTCTCCTGATCTCCTTGATCTTGGAAAGCCAGAGTTAATGACCATGTTTTTATTTTATTTTACTTTTCTCAACAACCTGCAACCCTCAACTTGGGAATCTCTGTGTGCGACAAAGTAGTAATGGTATCGACTCCCTCTGAGCTCTGATTCTCACAGCCCTCTGAACCACACAGAGCCCATGGGTCCACTAACACACACCACAGAGTTCAACTAGTCTAGAGTCAGTACTGTATAATCTACTTTAGACCCGAAAACCCAGATGACCTTGGGATACTATCCCAGTGTGTCCCAGGTGCATCCATTTTTTGTTCTAGTTGTTCAATTTAGTGACTCATAGGAATAGAAGGGTGACAGCCGGAATGTAAACGGCTCCCGGGAGCAGTATGGGTTGGCGGCCCAGCCTGTGTCTTCCGTGAGAAAGAAGCCGAACAAAAACACAGTGAGGCCTTTAGGAGGACCATTCAAGCCACAAACATTGCCCAGGTGGAGCCTGCAGAACCAGCTCCGGCTCAAGAATCCACCACTCCTGAATGAAGTGTCTGGTGCTGGGAGTCTGGGGCAACGCACAGGTCCTGGACTTGGAGAGAGCAGGAGTGGACCTGGTGAGACGCAGGAGGGGCCCGGACAGGAGTCAACCCACAGAGCCTAGTCCTTCCACGCACCAGATTGATCTACCTTTCAGTCCCGGCAGAGTGCTGATCGAGGGTAGCTACTGGGACGTAGCTACCCTCTGGCTCATCTGAGTGAGGGGTATGATGTTGCGAGACCCGAAACCCCGATGACCTTGGGATACATCACTGTACTTTCCACATCACCACTTTTCACCCTACCTTCATATAATTGGTCCTCACTAATGTTCATGATAAAATGTCACAATTATTTTCTACTCGACTGTGTCTCACGGGAGGGCTGTGGGCAGTTCAGAAACCCGTCCAGCAGTGACATTATCGTTGGGGAATCCAAGCCAATAGAAACAGCAGGATATCCATTCCTGAAAAGTCTGCCTAACGTGTCTTGAGTAAAGGTTGAGTAAAAGTACAAAAGTATTGGCATCAAAATAGATCGAATAAAGTAACTAGTAAGGTTTTCAAATTATTATAGTGGAGTAAAAGTACAACATTTGCCTTTCAGATGTAGTGGATTAGAAGTAAAACAATAGAAAATTGGAAAAATCCCAGTAATGTAAAAACCTACAGTAGTTACTTTACACAACAGCATGGACAAACACATGGCGCGTGTCTCACAGCTCACATGATACTGTATCTGGTGTGGAGTCCGTGTACGTTAGAGAGGCGTTGTTTTTTTCTCCTCAGTCATTATGAACATCACATCACATGCTGCGCGTTGATCCTCACAGCTCTACCTTAATTGGATTCATGTACTACAAGAAACCACAACGACTGAGGTTGAGCCAGTGCGTAGGTGTGTGTGTGCGTGCGTGTGCGTGCGTGTTTATTTGTGATGGTATAGACACACAAGCCTCCAGGTGTTTCTGTGCAATGTTGTTGCATTTGCACATTGCCTGAGCTTCTGTTGATGAGTTCAGTGTTTGAGTGCAAACTGCTGCACTGATATACAGTATACTGTACACTATTTTGGATCGGCGCTGGCTTATGTTTTATTTATTTAAATAATTAAACTAACCGATGTAGGTGCTTGCAGACGGGCTGAAATATGGGGATGCTGCCCTAAGATATGCTGTATGTGTGTGCGTGCGTGCGTGCGTGCGTGCGTGCGTGCGTGCGTGCGTGCGTGCGTGCGTGCGAGCGAGCGAGCGTGCGCGCCTTCAGAATGCACATAAATGTAAATGCGCACAGTAAATGTCAAAGCGATAACACCTAATCTAAGGACGTATATCACAATCGTCCAGTCTTTACCAACCATCTATCAGGCAAGGCCTATGGGCTCGGTGCAATAAATCACTGACTGACGCAGGGGGCAATTGACCATGAGATGTCATGAAGTGTGCTTGAGTAGCTCATGGCCAGAAGGCAACTTCCACAGACAGCTCTCACTTTGCTTCCCAGCACATCTTAATTACTCAAAATCCCAGCTGACCTCTCTGAGTCCATCTCCACAATGATCGCTATATGCAAGCGTTAGAGAATAGCACCGCTTACCGCTTGTGTGCACACGCAGTGCATGCCCACAAGCATGCATGCTAGATGCTTGCACAGTAACCATAACAATCAGTCACACACACACACATGCACGTGCAGACGTGCGCGCACACACACACACACACACACACGTACGCTAAGTAGTATGCATACGCAAACGCACACTTTTTCATCTCTGCCCGGAAGCCCCCAATTAATCTCTGTGGCAGACATTTCACATTAATTTCTCCGCACAAGTTGAAATTCCCAGTTTCATTACAGCCATAGATAAAAATCACCATCACACTTTACTCCATGTAAATGGCACATGAGGACTGGGTGGCGGCCTGTAATTTACAGTAATTCATTATAAACTGATTTGGAACATCTCCATAAAGTCAAAGTGGACTATCAGGCCAGAATCTGAAGTTTAATAGCACCCCATGAATCCTTATGGCAACCTTGGGATGCGTAAATGCAAGCAATAGTGTTTCAATCCATAATGCATCACAGTGTGTCCTCTACCAAATGATCACATTATGTCCGGCCACTTGCTATCATCACATATTGAATATTCTAAGGATTACGATGGTGCAATTAGAACCGTATGAATTATATAACATGCTATTAGAGTCTTATGATGGTATTTCACATTTCATTATTATAGAATGTCAATAAACGCCCTAGGACACCATTACGCTATGTGTCATATTTAAGAAACGTTCTGGTTTTCTTCTTTCTTCTTTCTGCTATTTACACGAGGATGGTGTTCATATAAAACGTCAAAATAAAGTATCGTTTGCTGCTGTCATTTAGACGAGAACCGTGTTCTCAGGAGGTGAAAACGCAACGAAATGAAACCGCCTCCCAGAGTGGAAATCTTTGAGAACGCCGTTTCCTATGGTCTCCATATAAACAGGCAAAACGGTGAATCCGCAAAACTTATGACATCATGGCTCACGTTGGCTCACAGCGCATATGTTTATTACATTGATGCAGAGCAATATCGTTATGATATAATGGAGTTCCTGAACAAGCCTCCCTCCTCGCCTACAAAGTGATGCTCATCAGCGATGTTGAATGTAAAACCATGATGTAAATAAAAAGCCTTGTGATAGACGGCGGCCGCGGCAGCAGCGTTTATTTAATAAATATATATCATCCCGTGGCCCAGAGCAGTGTTGCGCCGCTTGCGTCTTCTTCTTGTACGTGGGTGACCTGTCTATTTGGCAGCCCGTTATCGCCACCTAGCGACAGTATAGCATAATAGCACATTATATCATAACGTGTGCGTTCTCGTGTAAAGGGTAAGAAAAAATGAGAACGCAACGGGACTTTGACGTGTTATATGGAGATGGTCGCCATCTAAAAGAGGCCTTCGTTTTTCCTTGCCATTCCAAATGACATGACTGTAGTGTTGTGGTTACGGGATAACATCACGTTATCAATAGGCAGGAATGACTCTAGGTTGACCTATAGGTTATGGCAAGTGCCATACTGTATTACTGTTTGCTCCAGGGAGGGCAATATACATGCTGAATTAAGCAGTGTTACACTCAAAGGTGTTCTACTGTTCTTTACTGTTATATCGCAATGACAGTGATGCAGTTAAGAATGAGATACTGCTCAGTTTTTGTTTCTTTTTTTGTCGTCACTAAAATGACAATCTGTATAGTAGAGTATGTTAGTACACTAACTAATATAATTGGTGTGCTTGTATTTTGTCTCCCTGCTCTTGTTCTTGACATTTAGATTGTGTCAAAGGTCATGTCTGACACAGGATCTGACACATTTTGACCTGATGGTCAAGATTCAATTTATCCCCTGGGCAAGCAGACATGAGCTCAATGTTTTGTTTTTTAAAGCCACAGGAAACCCGAAACCGAGTCAAATCCGGGGTAGAAGAGGCAGCTTTAACATTGGAGTTTTTATATCATTATACAACAGAGCTATGACTGAAAAAGGTTACAGTCTGTTTATTATAAAATAATCTAAACATCATACATTTAAGAGAAAGTGTGTTTATAGACCATTACTGTAGTTCCTTACAGACGATAGCCAGTAGCATATAGCATGGAAATACTTCATGATTGGCAGAGTGACATTTACAGTGATGAGGCATATTTCATTCGAGCACCGAGCTGTGTTTATTGTGTGTCAATTCAACCAATCCAAATGCTTGGCTGAAAGTAGCCACTGCATATTAATAGCTTACACAGTTCTGCAAATCCTTTATAAGCATTCTAATAAAGTGAGTTCCATAAATATCCAAGCTCTGTGCCTGGAGTGAAATGACAACATTATTGTTGGGAATATCCACAGGCGCACTAAATGTAGATCAACAAAAAAAGAAAAGAAAAGGAACCTACAGTGTTCCTTTAGACATTTTGATTTCACTTTTCTAAATGTCAGTCTCAAAAAGGAGAAGAAAATTAAAGCAAAATTGCAGAGAGATTTATTTAGGAGATTTGAAGAAACACATTGGCAAGATCGTCAACAGTAATTAAGTCGAAGCAGCGGCTTTCTTTAAACTTTTAGCGTTCAATCAGGGACAAGAATCCCAGTGACAGCTATGTTTAACTGCCTGACATTTTCTACTGGCTTGCCACTACTAACTAAAGTCGGGAGAAAGGAGAGATGATTGGAAAAAACAAATCACAGGAATATGGATGGAAGGAAGAAGGAAGAAGAAGCATGTCTATCAATCTTCACGTGGACAGAACCACTGTTCTTTTGAGAGCTGTGAGGTGTGACAGTTTGACAAGTAGGAATAACCACTGGAGATACCTCCCACAGCCCTGCAGGAAATGAAAAATTGATTGACAAGAACTATTCACCAATGACATGGTTCCGCTTGTGTTTGTGTCTGTCTGTGTCTGTGCCTGCGCGTGCGTGCGTGCGTGCGTGCGTACCGTGTATGTGTGTGTGCGTATGTGTGTGCGTACGTACATGTGTGCACATGTGTCTGTCTGAGTCAGCTTGTGGTTGTGGAATGTGTCTGCATTTGCAACCTGGCGCTTACTCAACTGTAATCATGTCCAGAGTCTCCAAATCAATGAATCTATACAACATTTGGTTACATCCTCATCACCAATAGCAATTTCACTAATCTATGTGGTTGTGGCATCTGTTTTCTAGATTGCATTTTCCCTTCAATCCCTCTTTTACACTTTGGAATCTGCTGCACCGGGCACAAGAAATTCAATTGCAAATGTGTACTTATGGGAGGAACAATTTTTATACTTGTTTGACTGGTGTCCCTCAGTGGCCCCCTCCTTTTTCCCTCTACACCAAATCTCTTTGGTGAAAAATAGCAGATCTACAAACAGCAGGACGGTACGCAATATAAACTGTCAATCAAATCCCTGACAGCAAGAGTCTCACAGTGAGCCTGCAATGAAAACATCTACATTCATTGACACTCTCCTCTCAAAATACCACCATTGGAGAAGACATTCTTATTTTCACCATTAAAGAATTCCCGACAAAGTATAAACTAGTCCTAAAAACTTGGTAGCCATCAGAACATGTGCGTGCAATGCCGTGCATGCATAATTTGCCTGTCTGTGTGTGGTTGTGTGAGTTTGTATCATTCTGCAGCACCATGGTGTTTACTATGTAATCATGATCTACTGGAATATGCTGCATCAGTTACAAAACAACTAAGACAACATGTTGTTAGCTTGTAGCTCTGCTATTTACCAAATGTTTGCCTGTTTTTCCTCCAGAATAGGGACGCACAGTGAGACAAAATAAAAGAGTGGCACTGAAAGCATCACTTCACCAATTGTCAACCCAATTATTCCTCTCCAATGCTCATTATAAGGTGGTCTACTTGCTCTGTGATCTGTGTCTCAGAGGAGCAGCTACCGAATCATCGGTAGGCAGGGTTGGTCATTTCAAAAGTTTTATATTTATTAATGCAAGAACGATAGTTTCTATTTCAGCATGCTAAGTTTACAGGAAGAGAAAGCCTGTAGTTTTTATTAGCTTGGAATTCCCATCGATTGTGCCATTGGTAGGTAGATTTCTGAAGTGTCCACAGCCCACCAATAAGATGTAGAGTTGACTAGACTGACTAATGGGATGTAAAGTTGACTAGACTGAAAACGATTCAACGAACATTAGTAAGGAAGGAGTAAGACCAATTACAGCATAAGAGTAGGTTGAAAGTGGGTAAAGTGCTCCTTTAAAAAGTAAGATCAACACAACAGCTTTATCTTTTAACATTTTACTTCATTAATTACTGAGGGGAATTAGCTGTGAATAGGAAACCAGAATGAATGGGAGCCTGCAGTCTAGCCAAAGAAAAGAACAGAAAAAAGAAAAAAGAAAAGAACAGCATCTCCACCACGCGTTCTTCCCCTTCATGTGAGTGAAATGTCAAGGTTCACACTCCAGTGCTTTGGAGGAGAGCCACCGGCCTATTGTACTGAGCTTCTCTGGACGTCAGAGGACAGCATATGGCACGCTGACCTCCGGGAGAGGACCCAGTGGACCCGAACCAGCACAGCGAGCGCACTGCTGCTGCATGGCAGGAAGGGGTGAGGACGTGTGCGTGCGTGAGTGCGTGTGCGTGCGTGCGTGCGTGTGTGCTTGTATGTGTACGTGCATGGTCATGCATGCATGTGCACAGCTGGCTGGTGAAAGATCAGACGTGTGAAGCCTCACATTCACTCAGCATCACATTCCCAATTCTCTCCAGCCTGTCTCTTCAGGGCTGAACTCGCCAACGTTCAGCAGCTTGCAGAAGAAAGGGAATATTAACTCAATCTAAATTGAGAGTTCTACCCACATTGCAAGCGCACAGCCTCTGTACCGTGTGTCCCTTGCAGTCGTTGTGTATCGAGTATGATGTGTGTGTGTGTGTGTGTGTGTGTGTGTGTGTGTGTGTGTGTGTGTGCTAGGTGGGACCTCAGCAAAAGGATGGGGGGAAGAAATGCATGAGATTTGCAGAGAGCCGCACGGTGGTTAGTGAGATAAGTGGCGTTTGCACTTCCTCCCCTAGCTAATTATGCTATTTATATGCCGGAAAAAGGATGAGGATGCTGCGAGGTGGTACACCAAGATTAGCACTCTCACTAACATTGTTTATCCGTCTGTAAATGATGACAACACACACCTCTCTCGCCGTAGGGAATGATAATTTTTGCATGTGCGCACATTAGTGTGCGTGCCGTGCATTTGTCAGTGCGTGGATCTCTGTGCTTGCACGCCATTATGGGCTAATTAGTGAGTTACTATGTACATGCATGCGTGCTTACGTGTGACATGTGCATGCTGTTTTCTGAGGAGAGGTTGCGGAGGACAAAGCTCTCCTATGGCTTCAGCTAATTGTTCAACTCCGAGGATGCGGACCTCAGTGGGGAGCAAAAACAGACGAGGTGTTTTCACAGCTGCTTTCAGCAGTTGCGAAGCATGTATTATCAGTACTGCATTGGACCTGGTGTTCTCTAGAGCCGGAGCCCTCTCTAACCTCCCCGACGCTCCCCCTTCATGTTTCTGACCACCACTTTGTAACCGTCTCCATTTCTCTCTGCACTCTCCCACCAAAACATGCCCAACCTCAGTCTATCACCTCTCGACGGAACCTGGGGGTCTCTAAACCCCTCTGCTCTCTCATCTTCTATTCTCTCCCTCTCCCCTGACTCCTTCCCCTCCCTCTCTCAACTGACTCTACTATTTAATCTGTCTTTGACCGTCAGTGCCCTCTTTCGTCCATGCCCAGCTCCTTGTTTATCTCAAAGCCCTCAGAGCTGACCGAGCGATGTCTCGGAGGCAACTGAAAGGAAGTGCAGCAAAGCTGGCCAATCAGATGACCTCCCCATTCTGTCTTCTCCCTCTCATTATCCACTGCTAAGAGCTCTTTCCATTGTGCTCAGATTCAGTCTTGTGCCTCTAACGCTAAAGCTTTCATCACCGGATGACTATGTTAAATGGAGATGTTATTGGAGATGTGAAATACAAATATTAAGGGGTCTGGTGGGGTCCTAATGACCGTCAGATAATCAGTGCCGAGTTACCTTCCATGGGCATAACACCAGAGGGAGCTCATCTGACCTCGTTCCCCAAAATTCAGCACAAACATGGGGAAAAATGCATTCTACTATGTTGCTTCCAAAACGTGGATGACTTACCAAAATTCATTAAAGATATCAACTCCCGGCCCAAACTCAAAACTACGTCCAACGATGGAAGAAATGTGAGATGGATTGCTGAAGTGGAGCGCAACATCTACAGTACCATCAGCTCCCAGTAATTATTGCACAACTTGCCGCTCCCAAGCCCTGCTACTCATGCGTTGATGTTCCCGAGTCTGTTCCCGGGTCTTCTACCAACTGAGCTACCCAGACTCAATGACAAATGATGATTAATGTTAACAGATTGCCATGATGGAAAAACAGATACTGTCCTTTAACTGTAACATGCATCCTCCTGATAAAGATGTAGTCAAGTCTATTTATTTTTTTTGTGGCTGCAGGATGGTACAACGGATAGATAAATCACACTCCAACAGAGGTCCCCTACATGCTCTGAAGAAGTGCCCTTGGGTATAAGCACTGAAAAACGCAAGCTCTGAGAGGCGCCCATCTGTGGCCGACCCTGGCAGAAAGTAAAAAGGCCCTTGGGGATCAATACAATACAAACACACTCTCAGAGTGAAAGATGGACAAAATAACAAAGAAAAGGAAACGAGGATCAGCAAAAACTGCCATGATGATGATCGATACTCCTTATTTGTTTGGTTCTTTGTTAATATTTCTATCAGTTATTTTTTCCATTGCTTCTATATTGTGCGATCAACTATACAAAGTTGTGTTTTTCTTTCTGTCTTTCTTTTTTAAAGAAATAGAATACATGTTGATCCCTGAGGACAATACACATTTGCTAAAAGTTTTGTGTATATTAAGGTAATGAACTGCAGGAGTTTTTCTACCTATTGAATGGTTTGAACAACAATCTTGATCTACTCACACTTTATCTACCACACTATACGGCAAAGAAACAGATAAAGATGCTTTGCTATTGACAAACACCCAATCCCACTCAAAAGAGGGCTTCCTAAAAGCCCATTTCTTGTGACTAAGGGCAGGCGAGTGTACACTTCAACTGGGGATTTTATTTAAAAAACTGAATTGATGACAGCTAGCGCCGTAACCAAAATGAGTGGATCAATAAGGTCTATTAGACTGAACTAAAAAACTAAACAAAAATCAGAACTGCTCAATATAATAACTGCCCAAAAATGCATACTGTATATTTGGTAACAAGGCTGTCACGTGTAGGTGAGGTAAGAACCCAAACGCAGGACAGCCAGGCATGTAGTGTTGGAAACCATTAAATGGTGTTTTAATTCAGAAGACATGAAATAACTTAAAACAGACTGAAACAGGTGACAGGATACAATGACTCAACAAACACTGACTGGGGAACAAGACTGATATACACATGAGGGTTGATTACAAAATGAGACACAGCTGGAGCAAACAAACATAGAACCATGAAAACTAGACCAGGGAACAAAACATAGGAATACAAGACCTAGACTGTACAATAAATGACAAAAGTCTGTGACTGTGACAGTACTTCCCCCTCAAGGGACGGCTCTTGACGTCCCACAATGTCCATGAAGAAGAGGGACTTGGGGATAGTGGACGGGGCAGGCTTGAGAGCACAGGTAGACAGGAGGGCAGGCAGGGAAAGGGGCTAAACCCCCCCAGAGCGTTCTTCCACTGCAGTGCTGGGACAAGGATGGGGCATAGAGAGTAGGTCCAGGGAAAGGGGCTGAAACCCCCCAAGCTTTCTTCCACTGCTGGACAGGAACAGGGCATAGAAGTGGGTCCAAAGAGCAGGGAAAGGGGCTGAAACCCCCCGGAGCTTTCTTCCACTGCCGGACAGGAACAGGGATTGACAAAGGGACTGAAGTAAAATGGTAAATGGTAAATGGTGCATTTATATAGCGCCTTTATCCAAGGCGCTTTACAGAGATTGTGCATTACATTCACCCATTCACACACACATTCATACACCGATGGCAGCGGAAACCATGCAAGGCACCAACTAGCACATCGGGAGCAATTAGGGGTTCAGTGTCTTGCTCAAGGACACTTCGACAGTAACTCTGGGGGAGCCCGGGTTCGAACTGGCAACCTTACGGTTACCATCCAGGCACTCTACCCCTGAGCCACCACCGCCCCAGGACAGTCAATACTTGCATGACCAGGACTTCGAGCGGAGATATTGGAGCCATCACGACCAGGAATTCTAGGAGTGACACTGGAAACTTGCACAACCAGGACATCACAATCAAACTAGCATGTGCTTCAGTAGTATCCCCTACAAGTAACAGTTGACCAGCCGGTGTGTCAGGGTTACGTCACACCTACCTAGTCGTGACGTCACCCCAACCCTTTTATAAGGCACTTCGCCAGAACCATTCTCTGTCTGATCATAAATCTTCCAATCTTCAATCAATACTGTATGAGAATCCAAACCTAAACCTGACAACTAAGCTTTCTTAACTTGTCCATAAAGATGAACATATCGCCAAGACCTAACTTCGCCAAGGAGTTCCACCTGCATGGTCAGCATTTCCCGCTCCTGTGACGAAGCCTCTACCAACCCTTACAGTATGATCAGACCAAAATTTCGTCGCAGCGGGACGTCTTAAACCATGACTGATCCTTTCAAAGTCGGCGACTTTTGACCTCGCCTTCCCAGGACGAGGTCAAAATCGAACTGCAAGTTGAGGATGACTGTGCTTCCCTTTCCCCACCTTTTGAAGCCCTTACTTCCCTAGGCCAAGACGGAGAGCGCCTACCAAACCGAGATTTGGTCGCAGCGGAAGACTGCGGGGATTGATAAAGTATTTTCCTTTTCTATTCCATTCCATTTCCATTCCATTCCATTCCATTTTCCCAAACCGGTGGCACTTTCGCCTCCGGGAAGGGCCAAAGATGACTTGATGACTTGCCTCGCCCTCCCCTGGGCGAGGTTAAAATTGAACCGAACGGTGAAGGATATCGTGCCCCCAGGTAGGCTGCTGCGATGTACGACAACCGCCTAAGGACCCTGGCCACGAATCCTCCTACCCATCAGCCTTCCTAGGCTAACCCTAACCCTAACCCTGACCCTGACCCTGACCCCTGAAGGATATCGTGGTACCCCAGGTAGGCTGCTGCGATGTACGTCGACCGCCTAAGGACCCTGGCCCCGAATCCTTAACCCTAACCCTGACCCTGACCCTGACCCTGACCCTAACCCTGACCCTGACCCTAACCCTAACCCTAACCCAGGCCCAGCCTGTCCGGCTCTTCGCCGCTCAGCCTGTCCGGCTCTCCGCCGCCCAGCCTGTCCGGCTCTTCGCCGCTCAGCCTGCCCGGCTCTTCGCCGCTCAGCCTGCCCGGCTCTTCGCCGCTCAGCCTGCCCGGCTCTTCGCCGCTCAGCCTGCCCGGCTCTTCGCCGCTCAGCCTGTCCGGCTCTTCACCGCTCAGCCTGTCCGGCTCTTCGCCGCTCAGCCTGTCCGGCTCTTCGCCGCTCAGCCTGTCCGGCTCTTCGCCGCTCAGCCTGTCCGGCTCTTCGCCGCTCATCAGCCTGCCCGGCTCTTCGCCGCTCAGCCTGCCCGGCTCTTCGCCGCTCAGCCTGCCCGGCTCTTCGCCGCTCAGCCTGCCCGGCCCTTCGCCCAGCCTTCCCGGGCTATTCCAGCCTTCAAAGTTGGGCAACTTCCTCCTTACCCCTTACTCGACGAGGTCTACAACGCCAGGCGCACGAGCACTTTGGTTACGCGTGGACGCGTTCCTCGAGGGGGGGTACTGTCAGGGTTACGTCACACCTACCTAGTCGTGACGTCACCCCAACCCTTTTATAAGGCACTTCGCCAGAACCATTCTCTGTCTGATCATAAATCTTCCAATCTTCAATCAATACTGTATGAGAATCCAAACCTAAACCTGACAACTAAGCTTTCTTAACTTGTCCATAAAGATGAACATATCGCCAAGACCTAACTTCGCCAAGGAGTTCCACCTGCATGGTCAGCATTTCCCGCTCCTGTGACGAAGCCTCTACCAACCCTTACACGGTGTATCAAACAATTTCCCCCAACAGTCGACCAGCCAGCTGTAGCACCAACAATCCATTTGCCACTCATAGGGCTCGTACTGCAGTAACAGAACCATACAGCTCACCGGGTGAATGGAAGCCTGTGTGGTAGGTGCTGTCCGCTGGGTCCATTTGGTTGAGTCATTCTGTCACGTGTAGGTGAGGTAAGAACCCAAACGCAGGACAGCCAGGCATGTAGTGTTGGAAACCATTAAATGGTGTTTTAATTCAGAAGACATGAAATTACTTAAAACAGACTGAAACAGGTGACAGGATACAATGACTCAACAAACACTGACTGGGGAACAAGACTGATATACACATGAGGGTTGATTACAAAATGAGACACAGCTGGAGCAAACAAACATAGAACCATGAAAACTAGACCAGGGAACAAAACATAGGAATACAAGACCTAGACTGTACAATAAATGACAAAAGTCTGTGACTGTGACAAAGGCATCATCAAACATTTAAAAATCTGACCCTAAACCAGCCCAAATGTTTAATCACAAGCCTCTATAATTATGTAAAATTGTAATAGCTCTTGGCTGTGTGTAATATTAGGCCTAAATAAATACCACCCTATCACAAAGTATTATAAAGTGGCGACTGCCCACCACCATGGAGGTTTGAATCCACTGTGGTGTATCAGACTTTGTTGAGTGTATACAAATACAATTGGCCAGGGGAGGGAAGCAGGGCGAGGAGGGTGCATTAGGCTTGGGCAATATACCGATATTACCGTTTACCGCAATATTTGAAATCAATAATCGGTAATATCGCGGAGTATATAAATAATACTGAATACCGTCAATACTAATATCGTAATTTTACCGTCATGTAAATATTTTTTAATAAACGTCTACATTACTGTAAGTGTGTGTCTGTGTGATGAATTTACGAGTATTTCATTTTAAACAACTATAATTTGCCTAATAACTTAGTGTACATGCATTGACTGGCACTGACGCTGAATTACGGCGACGAGGCAACAGCAGCATTGTCGGACCGCCTCCGCCCAGGAAAGCAAACAAAACATGGCGCCGGTGAGAGTAACAAGTCCTAGCAAGTTGGTTCGTAAAAAAACATCTGGCAATATGTTCAGAAATGTCTGCCATACATTCTTAATGGTATGGGATATTTTCATATAAAAGCAAAGGTTAAAGCCTCAATCTGTGATTTCTTCACCTGGTCAGCAGTATGTAGAACAGCAGGAATAAACATCATAATTCTACAAAAAAAGTAAAAAAACACAAAAAAACACAAAAGTACAATTCATAGACATGACAGAGAATATCCCTTCGATGTGCACTTAACCAAAAAACATGACATTTCATCATTCCGTTTCTGTGGCATTGAACATGTGAGTTTATGATGTAGAGGGTAATGATGCACGGGCCGACCCGTAGCCCGCAGGTCCTGCGGGTTGACCCACAGGGCAGGCAGTCGGATTAAAGATTCCGAAGCAATTATCACGGGGAGGGTGACCACACAGAGAACTTCTGTGTCTGTCTCTCTCTCCTCCTGTCATGTCTCTCTCTCATTCAGATTCATGAATCATCTGACCTCGTTTCTAATGCGTTTTATCAATAAATTATGCACAGCTGCATCTAAAAGACAACTTTATCTTTGAATGTTCCTTGTAATGTTATAGTAGAACACTCACTGTATATCTACCGATTAATGTTCTCATACACAGTTACAAAGGACAGGAAAAACATTGTCTATAATTGCCCGAACCTGTAGGTTATATCAGGGGTTCTCCCCCCAACCTGTAGGTTATATCAGGGGTTCTCCCCCAAGGCCCAACCTATAGGTTATATCAGGGGTTCTCCCCCCCAACCTGTAGGTTATATCAGGGGTTCTCCCCCCAACCTGTAGGTTATATCAGGGGTTCTCCCCCCAACCTGCAGGTTATATCAGGGGTTCTCCCCCCAACCTGTAGGTTATATCAGGGGTTCTCCCCCCAACCTGTAGGTTATATCAGGGGTTCTCCCCCCAACCTGTAGGTTATATCAGGGGTTCTCCCCCCAGAACCTGTAGGTTATATCAGGGGTTCTCCCCCCAGAACCTGTAGGTTATATCAGGGGTTCTCCCCCCAAGCTGTAGGTTATATCAGGGGTTCTCCCCCCAGAACCTGTAGGTTATATCAGGGGTTCTCCCCACAACCTGTAGGTTATATCAGGGGTTCTCCCCTCAAGGCCCAACCTATAGGTTATATCAGGGGTTCTCCCCCCAACCTATAGGTTATATCAGGGGTTCTCCCCCCAACCTGTAGGTCATATCAGGGGTTCTCCCCCCAACCTATAGGTTATATCAGGGGTTCTCCCCCCAACATGTAGGTTATATCAGGGGTTCTCCCCCCAACCTATAGGTTATATCAGGGGTTCTCCCCCCAACCTGTAGGTTATATCAGGGGTTCACCCCACAACCTGTAGGTTATATCAGGGGTTCTCCCCCCAACCTGTAGGTTATATCAGGTGTTCTCCCCCCAACATGTAGGTTATATCAGGTGTTCTCCCCCCAACCTGTAGGTTATATCAGGTGTTCTCCCCCCAACCTGTAGGTTATATCAGGTGTTCTCCCCACAACCTGTAGGTTATATCAGGGGTTCTCCCCCCAACCTGTAGGTTATATCAGGGGTTCTCCCCCCAACCTGTAGGTTATATCAGGGGTTTCCCCCCCAACCTGTAGGTTATATCAGGGGTTCTCCCCCCAACCTGTAGGTTATATCAGGGGTTCTCCCCCCAACCTGTAGGTTATATCAGGGGTTCTCCCCCCAACCTGTAGGTTATATCAGGGGTTCTCCCCTCAACCTGTAGGTTATATCAGGGATTCTCCCCCCAACCTGTAGGTTATATCAGGGGTTCTCCCCCCAACCTGTAGGTTATATCAGGGGTTCTCCCCCCAGAACCTGTAGGTTATATCAGGGGTTCTCCCCCCAACCTGTAGGTTATATCAGGTGTTCTTCCCCCAACCTATAGGTTATATCAGGGGTTCTCCCCCCAAAATACTTTGGCCATGCATGTCTGTCTCAGAAAGCACCTGAATGGACTTGCTAGTGTGTTGTGGTTTACGGGACGAGTCGTTGATTTATATACTGTAGATATTTCTGCGGGCAATTGGGCCAGGCTCCCGTAGCGGGACAGGTAAAAATAATAAACTTCACTAATGATGATCATAAGCTATTGTAACCATCTTTGACAAGGGGGAAATCCGGGTAAAGCTTATTTGCATAACTGGAGGGGAATGCCGTTCCCAAGGGGCATTATTCCTAGCGAGCATAGGCCTGGCCTAGCGAGCTTCGGTCTAGTGTAATCCTTCTAATTGCGCTAATCTCTGCATCTGTCCTTCTCATATCTCAGGAACGGTTCGACCCATCGACTTCAAACTGGGTGTATCACTGAGGACTCAAGGGAGTGTGGTGCCTGGAATCAGGATCCGACCGATATGCCCATATAAAGACATATATGGAGTTCTGGTTGTCCAGAACCACACATCTAGACAGAGAGACATACACAGAGATCTCCATATATGGGGAGACCTGTAAACTGGACACAGACAGACAGACAGACAGACAGACAGACACATCAGCAGGTGCTCTGATGTGTTCAGATGGGCATCGCACTACTAGATAATGGAGGAGGTAAATATGGAGTCATATGTTGGTAGCCTGAGCTAACGTGTTAGGTTTCTGGTCTAGAGGGGCGGGTCGCGGCTGAGATTTGCACACGCCCTGATTGGATCTCATCGATCTGTCCGTCACCCCCGGCCCCTCCTCTCCCCCCTAGTGCAGCGCTACGTCACATAATTTGGAGCGACGCCCACCCGGAAGGGTTGACTCCCACTTTTAGACCAGAGCGGCCAATGCGTTCCTCCAGGCTTTCAATTTTTGCACCAACAAAAATGAAAGCCTGGTACCGAGGCTATATGTTGGTGACTAAACGTCACAGACTGCATGGCCACATTCGTTCTGAGATCAACGCCGTTATTGGACGTTTCTTATGTTACTTTTGTCCATTTCTTTTTGAGAATAGATGTGACGTAAGAGATAACATTCTGCATCCCCCAACTAAAAACTTGACAGGATCTGGCTCCTTAAGCCAAATGGAATCATAGCAAATAAGTTCACACAATTAATTTTGTGTCAGCGCTATAATTTGTGTCTATACTCTATAAGAGCCCGTTTGTTTTTATACCGTCTGTGGCTTGTTTTATATTCAGCACAACATTTAATCAACTATTGCAGGTGCATAAAAGAGACGTTTGTGGTTTGCAAGACAATAGCGAAAATGCAAATTGGTTTTCGTTTTGTTTTACAATTAAATAGTTGAACAGCTGATTAACACTTCTCATTTCCCTCCATCACCAGCTGCAGCTGTACTCTCTCTCCTCTCTCTCTCTCTCTCTGTCTGTCTGTCTCTCCCTCCCAGTGCAGCATACAGTCATCGTTTCGTTTTAACACCCAGAGCTTTCATCGAAATCATAAAAACAACAGAGAACCTAGCAACTACTTGCCTGTGGATAAGCTCCATTCTCATTTCCATAAACCAAGAGTGCTGTCCCTCTCAATCCAAAATCTACTCATTACAGTCTCTGCCCAGGGTAGCTTATTTGTGTGACAGAGAACAATCTTGCTGCATGTATTGGCTTTGATTGGTGTGCGTTAAGAAAATTCATTTAGACATTTTCACAGATGAAATAAATGAAGCAGTAGCCGCTGTGCATGGCAATAGATAATGATATTGGAATAGAGATAATTCTAATTTGGTATTGTTTGTTGATAACTGAATGAATCAGCAGTGTGTTGCATTTTAAAGTGGGTTTCGTTGTTTCAGTGCAATACAAGTCATTACTATTTAATAAAACGAAATACAGAGGCCTTCGGAAAATGCTACTGCCGTCACGCCATGCCACTGAGAAGGAAGGTGTTACTTACGCGAGATATCATAATGACATTATTGTACATACAGTATGCAGAAGCATATTTGAACCACTGACGTATGCATTAAATACAATGTAGTATATAAGAATATAAAACTGCTAGCATTGCATAACAGTTACTCCACAAAGCATCTAAAGCAATGTTGAACCTTCATTAGGTCCGTTACAATTATTACATAATAGTGGCCCGTAGCTAGAAAAGAAAAGCACAAATAAGACGATTTACAAGCTCTTTTTTTTTTATTTATATTTTTTGTCCCACGATTTTGTAACCCATTTTTCACCCCTGTGTCAATCATCCTGTGATGTGATCCTGGGCTCTACACACCCTCCGCCAACCTAGGGAGAGCAACGGACTTAACTCATGCTTTCTTCATGCTTGAGTGTCCAAGTTGCTCCTTTACACCTGACAGGGGGGAGTTTACAAGCTCACAAAACATTGTCTAATATAATTCTGGGGGCTACACTCACTCTGCCAACCGGGGCGAGAGCAAGGGACTGATGCTCATGCTTCCTTCTAAGCATGAGGAGTCCAAGTCGCTTCTTTTCACCTGAAAGGGGGGAGTTTCCCCGGTTGGACGTAGCACGTGGAAGGAAGACGATATTCCAGCCAGTTATTTTATCCATCATGCAGTATAGAGATTAGAGACCAGGACTACTGCATGAAATTTGCATGAATTGCAAACTCCACACAGAAAAGCCCCTTAGGTTATGGGCTAGGGATGTGAATTATGGATTAATTCATTACTTGATAATTGATAACCTTATCGATTAGTTGATAAGTGGCGTTTAAAAAAAAATATATATTTATCTGAGAATCTTAATTTCAGTCAATGTCCAACATAAACATCTATATTTTGCTGATATACAGAAAGAATACAAAAGGCATATTATATTCCTTGATCAAATATTCATTTGAGATACAGGGCCATGTAATCTTTGCATCAGAAATAAAATGAAGGGGGCACGGTGGCACAGTTGGTAGTGCTGTCGCCTCACAGCTAGAAGGTCCTGGGTTCGATTCAGGACAACTTGGACACTCAGGCATGAAGGAAGCATGAGTTCAAGTCCGTTGCTCTCCCTTTGTCCACCATAAATGGGGACTAGGTTGGTGGAGGGTGTGTAGAGCCCAGGATCACATTAGATGATTGACACAGGGGTGAAAAATGGGTTACAAAATCGTGGGACAAAAAATATATTAAAAAGAAAAATAAATCAAATGAAATGAAAAGTGCACCGTCTTGTCTGTCACATGATCATGCAAAAGCTGAGACGTTTCTGTGGCTACCAAGGTGGGTGAACCTTTTCTTAACTAGCTCACATGTGCGTTTCTCGGCCACGCGCGTGTGCAGACAGCATTACATTCACAGAAAACCGCCCAATGATAGAACCGCATAATCTGCGATTAATTGTTAACTGTTTAATTGAATTTGAAATTTTAACGATCGATTAACGATTTCCGTAACTATTAATATAGTATCAGCACTGATGTCGCAAAGGAGAGAACACGCCCCCAGCGTCCGCATGCAGTGGCAGTGGGAATCAAATTGATTTGTTTTAACAACACTTTCCCTCCAATTATCGAGTTACACGAGTTAATTGATTTAGAACAGCTTCCCTCCCAATTGCGAGTTACACGAGTTATGTTTTCAATGTTTAATTCACGTTTTGAATACGTTTTAAGACGCTAAGAGTGTGATAACGATGACGACACCGGAAAAAGGACAGGCGCACTGGCTTGCTAATGCTTCTGGGAAATTGAGGCCCAATGCATTCTATGGCCAATATACAGTAAAAAATGAATAAATAGCCAGAATGCTTTTTTTTGCAGGTGGGACACATATCCAGCAAATTTCAAAAAGCAGCAAGTTTAATAACAGACCCATGTGCATGGTTAAAGGGACACTTCACCCTTTTTGCCAAAACATATATGTTAATGACGTTTAGGAGCTTTAGAACACTTTCCTGGGGGTCTTTATGTGTGTAATATGTGGTTTTAGATATTTTAGATTGTAGCAGTGAGCCCAGTGTCTCTGATGTCATAGACACTGGGATCACTTACTTCCTGGACTACATGTTGTCTCAGTAGGACAGCCCTCCCCCTATGCACAAGGAGGAGCAGTGCCCCAAAGCATTATGGGAATTGTAGTCCAGGAAGTAAGTGAGCCCAGTGTCCATGACATCAGAGACACTGGGCTCACTGCTAAAATCTAAAATATCTAAAACCACATATTACACACATGAAGACCCCCAGGAAAGTGTTCTAAAGCTTCTAAACGTCATTAACATATATGTTTTAGCAAAAAGGGTGAAGTGTCCCTTTAAAGCCACATGATTAAAGAAATTCACATCAAATAGAAGCAGGTATAAAATTATTTTGCATGATGAAAGTGGCTTAAGGTTAAGCAGTGGGGGGTATTGAGTCATTATCCCTTGTGCATGATATCAACTATAAGTATGTACATGAATGCACAGAGCAGGTTTCAGGATGGACATTGTGCGGCCATAAATTGAGAGATATTACTATTACTATTATTGAGAGATTATTATTATACCATGACTAGGGATGACCCCTGAACGGATGCACAGACGGACAGATCAACCAACCAACAGCCATCCTTATAGAGCCTGGATGCTAGCGGGCGTTAAATAGAACCAAGCCCCCAGAGCGGCTGGCCAACGTTGAAGCCGCCAAGATGTGGTGGTCAAAGCTGGCACTGCATGCCGGCCCGTACATTTAGCACGAGTAAATCCAGCACAGCTGAGGTTTAACCCCTTTTGGTGTTAGCATTATGTCATGCTTTAGCTATTTTTGAAAAATCGACTGAAATGTCCATTTAAATAAATAGCAGCCGGGGTGGGACTGTCGCTCCCGGTCTGCTCCCTATCCTTTATGAATAGAACAAATCTAAAAGACTGTCGCTCCCGCTACGCTCTCGCTCCGCTCTCTATCCTTTATGAATAGAACAAATCTAAAAGACTGTCGCTCCCGGGCCACTCTCCATCCTTTATGAATAGAACAAATCTAAAGGACTGTCGCTCCCGCTACGCTCTCGCTCCGCTCTCTATCCTTTATGAATAGAACAAATCTAAAAGACTGTCGCTCCCGGGCCACTCTCCATCCTTTATGAATAGAACAAATCTAAAGGACTGTCGCTCCCGCTACGCTCTCGCTCCGCTCTCTATCCTTTATGAATAGAACAAATCTAAAAGACTGTCGCTCCCGCTCCGCTCCCTATCCTTTATGAATAGAACAAATCTAAAGGACTGTCGCTCCCGCTCCGCTCCCTATCCTTTATGAACAGAACAAATCTAAAATGGAATGACCTTCTGGAGTTACTGGGATTTAGTTCTTCTCAGAGTTCATATCAAATGAAAGGTGCCTCTGGAGGTGTTGAGCCCCCTCGTTTGAGATAGAAATAGGATGCTTACAGCGTAAGGGTCAAGGTGGGACACATATTGTACTGCACACACACACACACACACACACACACACACACACACAGTCTATCAGCCCCATCAGAGCGATAAGGATCTGGTGAAGGTCGTGAGAGGGATCTCGTTCTCAGCAGTGATGAGCCTGCTGATACTGTCAGAGCTGTGCATGCTGGACAGATTAGCCCAGTCCCACCACACTGCTGCCTGGACCGTCCCAAAGGTGTCATACCAGCAGCACTGATCCTATCATGGCCAGCACTGATGACCCTAAAAGTCCATTAAGGATTCCACTTGGCTCAGCTACATGAAGAGGAATAGTGGGATTTATTGTGTGTGGTGTGTGTGTGTGTGTGTGTGTGTGTGTGTGTGTGTGTGTGTGTGTGTGTGTGTGTGTGTGTGTGTGTGTGTGTGTGTGCGCGCGCGCACGCACACACACATTGGGGGGTAATGTGTTGACTTTAATGAGATTTTACACAATATAGTACATGCGTTTGCACTCTATGCACTCGCATTTGTGCATATAAGTCTATGTGAGGAAGGAAACAGCGTCTGGCTTCTATAAGAATTATCTGACAGCAGGGGTCAAAAAAACATGGCCATGAGACAGCCTGGATTCATCACACTTGTCTTGATGGTTTAACTGTGTGTTTATACATAATTTGCTATCTCCATGCTGGCCGCCTGCTCCACACTAGTACAAGCCATTGCACGGAATAACATAATTTTAAAACATATGTATAGTTTGTAAGGGAAGGCTCTGTTCCCAAATGTTGATGGCTTCCGTAGGAATACTGCAAGTATTCTCATTTGACAAGTTGATTGCGCTGATTGCACAAAGCCCTTAAGACAAGCAGACAGTACTTCTCTCTTCAATTAGTAGCACTACATTATTCACTGCACTTCATTTTAGTGCTAGTGTTGGCCGGGTGTGGCTGATGCTGTAGCTGGTGCTGGTTGCACCTCGGTGGATTTGTCTATAGCTGGAAGCCTGGATGAGAGGGCCTGTGATTTGGCCAGTCACTGCTGACCCTGGAGAGTGTAGTGGTTGAGGGTTGAAACACTAAGAAGGTTGGAGACCACCTGATGAAGAAAAAAGTGGAACGTCCGCGCACACATAATTCTGCTCCCTTTTTATTTCAACCTAAATACAACGTTTCGCCCCTCCGGGCTTTCTCAAGACCACCTGATGACCTCTCTTCCAGGCCAAAGCTTTATCCCTTAGAAATGGATTATAATCACATCTTTGATGCATTTCCAAACTAGTCCTCAAGTGATTTAAAAAGATGTCTTTATATAAGCTCTTTATCATCATGCATCATCTCATTCCGGCCAGTCACAATTTGCGTCTTCACTTTTCCGTCTTTACTTTTCTGTCCTCACTTTTTATCTTCAATACATACAGTACATTGCTCAGCCAATCAAATCATCGCTATGGGGTGCTCAGCAGCCAATGAAATCATCACTATATGGGGTTCTCAGCAGCCAATGAAATCATCACTATATGGGGTTCTCAGCAGCCAATGAAATCATCACTATGGGGTACACAGTACTACACATAAACATTCAAAGCTGGGCATAGGAGGGGCTAGAGTACCCCTAAAAAAAGGGTGGGGGGAAATAGCTACTGCCAGAGCTTAAAAACAAAGTAGCAACAGCTGTTCATTATATGTGTTACACAATTAAGAAACGCCAAAAAATAAGAAATAGTATATGTTCCCTCTTATTAGAATGGTACGGTGTCAGGCAATGAGGAATGATACGATTTTAATTACATCATTGCCAATGCATTCTTTTTTGTCTTTTAATTAACAAGGATATTATAGGATATAGTAGTATTTCCTTCAAGTAGGAGAGACCTTTACTAATGGATTATGCAGGTTTAGGAGGTGAATTAATAAAAGGGCTCCTGCGGTGTTTATGAATTGGCAAAGGATTAAAAATGGGAGGAATATTCACCATTGTATGCATCGTGTGGGGTTGCCATAATCCCTTTGGTTTTGGTCTTGTTTATTGTGCCATTTCTGATTTGCATATTCTTGCAGCATACTGATTCCTGTGGCTGAAGCAGGGCTCTCAGCCACACACACAAACCGCCCTTAACCCTGTAACACCCAGCGTTGCAATAATACAACATATTTGAATTAATTAATATATTTTTTTATGATCTTTTTTCACCCAAACGTCATCATTGATGTTCATTGCAATGCCATTGGTCACAATATTTGCATATAAATACCTTAGAGTATATATGAATAGAGAGGGCACCCGAGTTCTCCTTCCATCCACTTGCATTAAGTTGCTCAAAAGCGCATGAGGCGATTTCACTCCTCCTTCCGGGTAGGAACAGAGAGCATTCTGGGATGGATTGGCCCCAAACACATGAACACGCTGCCATTGAACGTGCACGAACGCACACGAACGGGAACGAGCGTGCTGCTGTCGTGAACGTGCACAATGATAGTCAACGGACCAGCGCGTTCATGTGTTTGGGGCCAGGCTGCAATACCTTCATTCGGCCACTATGTCCATTTCGCCTCAGGGTTTCCTCTGGGTGCCTTCTCTATTCATATATACTCTATGATAAATACCCCCCACAGAGGCTGAAATTCACACAAATTAAAAATCTCTGGACTCTGGATTTTGAACCTATGAGCTTTGACCTTTAACCCTGATAAAATTAAGTAAAATAACTAATATATGTTTTTTGTGATCATTAGAATGTCTAGAACATGTTTTATTTATTTATTGTGAAAGATATCCTCCAAATGTAAATGATTAATTAATTATTATTTTAATAATTATTATGGCTATACATATTATTGGGCTTAATACTTTCACAGTTATCAGTCCCAAAAACTAAAACTGAGGGTGAAAACTCCATTCCAAGTTACATCTCCTTATTTTCTCCTACCAGGTCCATAACCAATGTATACTAACCACAGCTAAGCTGTGGATTTATATTGCAGATCCAGCAAATGCATCATAGCTTATACAGTATTGGCTTTGAGTCATGAGCAAGGTTTGACATTATTTCTAGTGCTTATTAAAAAAGAAAAGATCAAACATGATTTTCATCAACACTGACTGACAGAAGTGTTTTTGATGAATAAAATATTTGTGCAGAGAAATACAACCAACCCGTTTTCATTTGAACCGCGAGGCATCGAAAATACCTTTCCTTACAAGCTTCCTAAATAAATAGATACTGTTCCAGTACAAGAACAGCTGAGTCTCACTTCCACAGCTATGCACAAGAAAAGGTCATGTCACTAGACAGGATATACAGTACATTGGCACAGAACATTCATTTCAAATCAACACATTGTCATGTAAGCCCCCTCACTAGTCCCCCTATAGGCTTTGAACTTTGCTCCGTCTGCCTGTGTAGACGAAAGCAAAGTGTGCCCTTTGAATGAATTAATAAATGAATGACCAAATATATACCAACCAACTAACAGTGACCAAGAACTTTCTCTGTTTAATGAATGGTTTTCACTAAAGTAGTAATGAAACAGTGGGCCCTATCTTGCACCAGGGGCACTTTTTCCTTAATTTGGGGATTTAGTATTGTGTAAGAGGCGTTCCCCCGTTAACTTGGCTATCTTATGCCACCGCCTAAAAGGCTCATTCATAGTTTGGATTTTTGGTGGTGAGGTGACCACCGAACTACAACATGACGTCACGAGCCGCGGTGAAGGGCAAACCACCGCCACCGCCCCAGCCCTTCTCTGTTTTTACTCACCACCACTCAACGTTATTTCAGCTCCGGTGGTCAGCTCACCACTGGAGCGGTGGTCACCTCACCACCAAACATCCAGACTATGAATGAGCCTTTAATCAACCCATCCCCCACCAGGATTAATCTATTAATCTATCACGCATTGCCACGGATTTCCCCCTTTCAACCCCTATTTTGAAGAGCCAAATATCCATAACCGGATGTTACGATGACGTAATGGTGTGTGTGGTGTCTTGACCAGTTGTTGTTCTCTCGCTGGGGGCAGAAAAATACAGACCGCGAGTATCACAGCGCCGGCTGTGGGCAGTTGAAAAACCTTGTTTTGAATAGAAACGACATTCATTGCGCTGATTTGGAGATACAGGCCATTGAAAGCAGCACATCTTAAAATGGCGCCGGCCAGTGTCACACTTTACACTGGGATGCTAACGGGAGACCGCTATCGACTCAATCGTATCAAAACATGGATTAAAGAATATAAAGACATTTTTAACGTAGCATACGGTCTTGGCGGGCAGCCAGACTAAAGATAAACTACGGTTTCTACGGTTCTGGCGGGCTCACGTGTAAAAACACCTCCGCTACCCTATGAATAGGTGTGGTTTGGGCGTTATGCAACTTAAACCAATCAGTGTGCCAGGTGCCATTGCCTTTAAGAGATCTATCCATAATTCATTATGCCCTGGAGTGAGCCTTATGGAAGAGCAACGCGGTGCTGCCTTGGAATACATTTATATTAGATACAGAGGGTTGTTTTGTGTGTCCAGTATCTGACTATCTGTAATCCACTCCGCGACCAACACAGCCTCTGCACTTGTGCTGCAAATCTAATGACTTCTTTGACTAGACAATTAAACACAATGAGCACAAGGAATTGACACTCTGATTATAAGAAAATTACAATGACAGAGATTTGTGGAGAATTAAGACAGAACGAGACCTCTGAGCTCAGCTGTGAATGTTCTGCGTCGAGGCAGCCCCAAAACGCATTCGCAATTGCGGGTGGTTTGAAGTGGCGCTTTCCTTTGTCCTAAACCTGTGTGCATAAGATAGCAAATAATAGGGAAAGCGCATCAAGACGCCTACAGACACACCTCCACCCGCAAATATAGGAGTCTGCAAAATGTATAGTGGGTTGTGTGGCCGCAAGTTAACGTTTACGCATAGTGGAAGCTCCTAAATGCGTAATTCACGGAAAGTGTTTAATTCTTGCGGGTAAGGCATGGGATACGATAGAGCCCAGTGTCTTTGCAGCTTTATTAAATAACAATGCAAAACTTTGAAGCCGTGCAGACCTTCAGTTTTCAGAAAAGAACTATTCTATAGTATAGTTTCCAAAAATGTTATGTCAATTTAGCAAAGTGATGCCTTTTGTAGCCTTAAATTCCTTTAATACTTAAAAAACAAACAAAAATCAAACAAACAAATAATGATATAGCCTTACTGCATTCGGATACATTTGGTAGGCCTACATACTGTATACAGTAGGAGAATTTGTGCCATCGCTGTGAAATTACACATTTTACACTCTTCAAATTACTCGTTTCATTAACTAAGCACTTTAATGTGTTTGTAGATGAAGACCAAGCATGTCTAGTTTGTTAATATAAATGTAATGTTCTGTCATTTTTTTACTGCACCAAATAGGAGAAATTGCGCTTCACAATCACCTCCACAACTCAACGTCTTTAGGCTATAGCCTACTTTCCTTTGAACTTTGGCCTTTCACCTAACAGATTCCTCAGTTGGTCAGTTCACTGGCACTATGCAAACCATGTGAGAACGTAATATTCTAGCACTCACTGATAAAGATATAGTAACATTTTACTATGCCAAGTTGTAGAAATCTCACTTCAGAATTACGTGCATACTTATCAAATATACATTTAATTAATCTATTTTGTTATAGCCCAAATCAAACATTTTAAACGCCTTTTCCCATTCAGAGAGATGTGATTTTCTTTTATTGATAAATACTTCATTATTAACAAAGAAAATGCACTATGGCAAAGATTCATACAAAACTAGAAAAAGTGCCCTTCTGGGCACAGGTCTCCACCAGGATAGGAATGTAGGACATTGCAGCTTGCCTTCATCTGGTGGTTGGATAAAAGGGCAACAAAAGTAAACGTTCTTCCTTGGCCTCTAGGGAGTTGGCATACAAAGTTATCCACAGATCCGTGCAGTTAGAGGTAAAAACACTTTTCGGCCAGTTATAGCGACACCTTGAGGCTGAGTTGAAATTGTTCATGTGGCATTTCGTCCTCGGCCTAGTGGGAATGTGGGTGCACAATTTCACGGAAATCACGCGATGTGTTCATGATTTGCAGCATTTTGTTTGAAACTGAGCACTCCTGTGAACTTTGGAAGCCAATCTTAACCAATCAGGATGGAGTCTGAGAAATCTGAAAGACCGGTTTCGTTGAATGGCTCTAGAGAGACTGTGTACCAATTTGTGTGATGTTTGGACAAAATCTGTAGGTGTACTGTGCAAAAACTTGTTTTGCACAAAGCGGCCTCCTGGTGGCGCTATAACAGGCCGTTCTGGAAAGTTTGGGGCAGAGGTTCATCGTTGGCATCCAGGGAGTGTGTGTGCAAAATTTGGCATCGACCGGGTTAACGGTGGCCGAGATAAGCTGCTCACGGACACACACACGGACGGACGGACACACGGACGGACGGAGTGCAAAACATACTCTCCCCCCATGCCTTCGGCCTGGTGGAGACAATAAACAATAACCTACTAATGGGGGTAAAATCCCAGGACTGTTCTTAAAAATCCCCAGAAGACACCGCCATTAAAACTAATTATGTTTGCTTTGGAAAACTCACAGTTACAGTGTAGCCTTGACGAAGTTGATGCACTTCGTAAATTGACCCTATAGTAATTACTGCATGCGATCACATACTATACTATAGGGTGGATGACATGTACTGTAACCAGCAAGTGTTTTTTTTTTGTGTAAAAATATATTATTGTGTAAATATCCCCCCCTCCCCCCCAATCAAGGTCAGAACAAGACAAATAAAACAAAGACAGACAGTACAAGACAGTAAAAGTAATTTGTAAACTAGTTTTGAAAGTACTAATGAACATAGTAAGAAGAAAAATAAAATAATAATAATAAAATTAAATTAATAAAATAAACAGCATTTTCCATCAGGGTATGGTATCTAGGTTACATACATTGTATCCATCTTTCAGTTTAGATAGTAAATTCCTCTATACCCAACTGTCTACTTACTGAGGGCCTCCAACCAGAGGTCGCCCAATGTCAGGTTTAGTGTGAGGTATCAGATTGTACAAGGGAATATGGGTTTAAGTGAAAGGTATACTTTCTACAAACTCTATGAAAGGGGTCCAAGTCATAATGTATCTATCTTTAGAACCACTACGGTTGTACCTTAGAGCAAGTACTGTAGGACTGAGCAACTTTCACTTGCAGTTGAGTAATATTTAATCCGGAGTATCTATACTTTTACTCAAGTACTTGGGTTAAGTACTTTATGCACCACTGTATGTAGTTCTAAAAGTTCTAAAAGCAAGTGATACTACTTTCAGATATGTTTCTATTCAGTAAAACTATGCACCGTATAGGGTTGATGACATGTAACACAGGTCATGGTCCAGAAATCAATCTCAGGACTTTGGTATTAGTTGGTTGACACATCCTCTAACTACTTTAGGCTCCAGTGCATTAGGACTGACGGGATGATTTAATCTGCACCTACTCTCAATTACATCTTCAGTACAGCCGGAGGCAGAGAAATGAAAATAGGCAGGTGTGATACATGAATTCTACATATGGATGACCAATTCATATGTCATTTCATTTAAATTAGGGTGAAAGTAGCCTCGATACCCAGGCTTTCATTTCGACACACGAAAGCCTGGATTTACGCATGGGCTGCACTGGCCTAAAAGTGGGAGTGAACCCTTCCGCGTATAGGCGTCGCTCCAAATGATGTGACGTCAGGGCTCTGAGCGGTGTGCACCCCTCACAATAACACCGTGAGGAAATCAGTACCAGTGGAACTTCAAACGAGGTCAGGCTATGCGAGGAAAATGAGGAGAATGGCCCACCACAACGTCTAAGAAATAAAACGTGTGCCGACTCTGTGGAAATAATTTTGACAGTACTATACTCCAGCAACCAGTGGTTTCTGCTTCTGGTCGACACAATAACAGTGCTGCACTGGGGGGGGGGGGGGAGTGATGTCAGGCTAGGGTGAAATTGATGTCCCTTTTGGACAGGAAGTAGACTCGCTAATCGCCATCTTTGTTTATTTGTTTATTTGGACGGAACATCACATATCAATGGACATTGCAATGCAACATACAATACTGTAAATACACCGGATTACACCAGATCTCAAACTCTGTTTACATGCAGGCAGATCATTCTTCTTGCACCCTTTTAGTTACATTTTGAGTAGTGGTTTGGTCTATGCCTATACTCTATTTTCTGAAGTGTGATTTTCATTGAACAAGGAGGACTGTCTGCATGCATGATGCACTACTACGATTGTTGTCAATGGGAAAGTGTAAGATAATACGGTACTGATATGTAATGCCGGCAGTTAAAAGGAATACTCCATTTTAAGTAACAATCAATACACCACTCACCAAGTCCACTCTCTGTATCGCCAAATAGTTGCAAAGACATCAAAAACTACAGCCATTCTCCTCTCTGCCAGTAGAGGCAGCCAACAAAACACTAAAGTCAGATTCAGAAAGGGAGATTTTTGTTGTTGTTTGCAGTGATTGCCAATGAAAACGTATCCTTTGATATTGACCAAAAAAATGGAAATTATATAGAAATGATTATATAATGTAAAAAAAAAAAGCTTTCAGCTTCCATACTTTGGAATAAATTGTGTTAACTTTTTATATAAATCAGTTCCAATCCAATCCTTTATAGTGTTTGGATTAAG
This sequence comes from Protomyctophum parallelum, assembly GCF_964188405.1. Lineage (NCBI taxonomy): Eukaryota > Metazoa > Chordata > Actinopteri > Myctophiformes > Myctophidae > Protomyctophum > Protomyctophum parallelum. The sequence continues at coordinate 25,185,361 of NC_139717.1, forward strand.
TTGTGTTTATAATATATATATATATATATATATATATATATATATATATATATATATATATATATATTATAGGCCTATAATAATTATGATTATGATTCACTTTCTGATGTCTCATCCCACTGGCATGTGGAAACATAACACTCCTGAAGTCATACTTCAGGGCAGGCTAATTGTTTTAGAACTGCTAACAATCCCCCCTGGGCCTTATTAGCAGGTAATCACCCCATGTGCCAAAGGAAACTGATGATTTCTTTTTTTAGGAGCAGAACTTTATCCTGCTGTTTTGTTGACATCATTTGCTATTTGCACATACGTACTGTACAAAACACGATAATCAAAGACAGACAAGACAATGCACCGATTTCATTATGCTGTTCCTTTTCTTCATTCAAAAGCAATAGTTTAATAACCATAGTAACCAACATAGTACAGTACGACCCTTCTCCTCATCCACCAGGCACACAGAGGCCAAAAACTAACAAACACAGAGGTCGACATACCATTTGGCCAAAAATAAGTCACTAGTAATAAACAACAATGAGCAACAACGGTAATAAGGAAATTGTGCAGGAAAAGTGCTCAGGCTCTCTCATCCAAATGAGCACTGAGCACACTGTCTGAATGAGCTGCAGTCTTATAGTTCCAACAGATACAGACTGAGACATGGAAGCTTCTTATTTTGGTTACCAACTCTCCATCATTTAGCTGGGGACCATGCACCTAACACCCTCAAGGACCACACTCTCCATCATTTAGCTGGGGACCATGCACCTAACACCCTCAAGGACCACACTCTCCATCATTTAGCTGGGGACCATGCACCTAACACCCTCAAGGACCACACTCTCCATCATTTAGCTGGGGACCATGCACCTAACACCCTCAAGGACCACACTCTCCATCATTTAGCTGGGGACCATGCACCTAACACCCTCAAGGACCACACTCTCCATCATTTAGCTGGGGACCATGCACCTAACGCCCTCAAGGACCACACTCTCCATCATTTAGCTGGGGACCATGCACCTAACACCCTCAAGGACCACACTCTCCATCATTTAGCTGGGGACCATGCACCTAACACCCTCAAGGACCACACTCTCCATCATTTAGCTGGGGACCATGCACCTAACGCCCTCAAGGACCACACTCTCCATCATTTAGCTGGGGACCATGCACCTAACACCCTCAAGGACCACACTCTCCATCATTTAGCTGGGGACCATGCACCTAACGCCCTCAAGGACCACACTCTCCATCATTTAGCTGGGGACCATGCACCTAACACCCTCAAGGACCACACTCTCCATCATTTAGCTGGGGACCATGCACCTAACACCCTCAAGGACCACACTCTCCATCATTTAGCTGGGGACCATGCACCCAACGCCCTCAAGGACCACACTGGTGGTCCCCGGACCACTGGTTTAAAACCACTGCTGTAGAGTGATTATTACGAAGTAGGATATTAATTTACAAAAAAGACAAAATAAAAGTTTTAATATGGGGATACACGTTTTTTTGCCTGACACCAGCAGTATAGAAATCCCACTCTCCTGTGATCTAACAGCAGACAGGATGATTGATTTAGTCATGAATATATGATCCATGGTCTGAGCATGAAAGCTTTGCCAAGGTTTGTCTTCAATTCCCCCAAGCAACATGCATGAGAGATTCCTACACAATACCCTCTGTTTTATTAATAATTATGCAGATTCACTACTATCACTATGCGATATTTGCACTGAAAAATAAGTGTCACCTCAAATATATTACTCAATATGTCAAACAAATACAAGTTATGGATATAAAAAAGTGCCACGTAATATACAAAAACAAAGCATGAAATATGAACCAATGATAGATCTATATTGTCTATAAGGAATTTTAAACAAAGAAAACTTCTAATCTTATAATGTGCACATCACATCACCTGCATTTCTATACATATTTTTGAAGGGGGTGACATGTGTGACATTCTGCCATCCTATGCACACATTACAATTTGACTGACGGCTGTCAGCTAAATATTGATGAGCATGCTATGGGTTACTATAGTAACCAGAGAGAGCTTAACCCATTCTGGGAGGGAGCTGGGAACCCCTTTTGGTATTTTAAGCATTATGTTATACTTTAGTTATTGAAGGTGCCGCACTACGAGCTTGTAGATCTGCTATTTCTTTTAATCGTGAAAATGTGGTGCAAATTTGGAATGTATATTCTTTCAGAGCGATTTTGAGATGGGGGTCAGCGGCCAAATGCATATAATTATGGGTCTTGACATGAAATAGTTTGAGCACCACTGACATAGAAACATACAGTAGGTTTTTCAGAAAACTGTCATGATTTAGAAGACATTTTGTAGAATCGAGCTCAGGTCTAAATGGTTTAAATAGCATCCCCTAGAGGCTATGCTGCTCCTTACACCCAAAATGTTACAATGATATCATTGTAAGAAAAAATGCCATTTTGGCCTGAGGGCGCTAAAGGTTATATGGTCACTAATGGTTAGTAAATGATCAGAGCATTAATGTGCTCAGCAAGTTCTAAGGAAAGACGCCCATTCCATATGTATGTGCGTGTGACATGCATACGTGAGTGTGACTGTGAGTGACCTTTTCACTCACTCATACATTATGTGAATGAGACATGGTATGGCTCATACAGCATGGCAAATGGTAAATGGTGCATTTATATAGCGCCTTTATCCAAGGCGCTTTACATAGATTCTGCATTACATTACATTACATTCACCCATTCATACACCATTTGCGGCAGAAACCATGCAAGGCACCAACCAGCACATCAGGAGCAATTTGGGGTTCAGTGTCTTGCTCAAGGTCACTTCGACACCAACTCTGGGGGTGCCCGGGTTCGAACTGGCAACCTTGTGGTTACCATCCGGCCACTCTACCCCTGAGCCACCGCTGCACATACCACACTCATTCATTATAGCCTCCTAAAGTGTCCTATATTAAATTGTTTATAGGATCAATACAAGTAAATTAATACATGATAACCCTTCCACAGTAGTACCTTTTTCATATTTTTGATTATTTTGCATATTTTCCTACATAATGCCTCATTTGCATATTAAAAAATGTAAAGTTTGTACTATAATAAATCATTGCCTTCGTGTAAGTACTCAGGGAAGTTTCATGGTGATAACAATCTAATATAGGTATGGTTTTGCCTACTCAATTCACAATTTTGGAGCTCTGGCTCATGGACTAAAAAGCAAAAAGAACTGAACCGGTTCCCATTGGGAACCAACTGGTGGAAAAGGGGCCTCTCTGTTGGAGTCATTATTTATACATTAGTGATGTGGAGCTAATTGTATTCATCAGCGCCGCTGACAAGCCTGCTGAGATGACATGCCGTCTGGCTTCAGCATACGCTGCCATTTATACACAGCGTCGCCGAGGAATGCAACACACAAAAAGACTAGCGGTGCTCTCTCAGGCGTGGGCACACAATGTGACATATGAAAATTGACCACACTTTATTTTTTTTTCAGTTATGTTCCAGCGGTATAGGAGGTATATAAATATGTCATGTTTCGTATGGAATTTAAATGTCACACGCCGAGATGCTCCGAGTGTCGGGAGATAAATGGAAATTTGTTTTGTTTACGTTCCCTCGGATATTGTAATGGTGAGATAATGAAGATGGAGAAAGAACAGAGGACCTCGCTGCGGGTTGCATAAAGACTGCTGTATAGAGCAAGTGGATTTTACGTTTACAAATAGTTACGCTGTACGGTGCCATTTTTTCCCATCAGGGCGTTTAATCTGGATGTCCATTGACTCCATTCTAAAACGGAAGTCGGCCCGTGATCCCTCGGATAACAAAAGACCAGAAAATTAATATCGTGGAACATTTGTCACAAAACATGTAGCCTTGGAAACCCAGACGTTTTATTTCCAGGGAGAAAGAAAACTAACTAGAAAAAGTGCCCTTCCGGGCACAGGTCTCCACCAGGTTATCCACAGATCCGTGCAGTTAGAGGTAAAAACACTTTTTGGCCAGTTATAGCGCCACCTTGAGGCTGAGTTGAAATTGTTCATGTGGCATTTCGTCCTCAGCCTAGTGGGAATGTGGGTGCACAATTTCACAGAAATCACACGATGTGTTCATGATTTGCAGCATTTTGTTTGAAACTGAGCACTCCTGTGAACTTTGGAAGCCAATCTTAACCAATCAGGATGGAGTCTGATAAATCTGAAAGACCCGTTTCGTTGAATGGCTCTAGAGAGACTGTGTACCAATTTGCGTGATGTTTGGACAAAATCTGTAGGTGTACTGTGCAAAAACTTGTTTTGCACAAAGCGGCCTCCTGGTGGCGCTATAACAGGCCGTTCTGGAAAGTTTGGGGCAGAGGTTCATGGTTGGCATCCAGGGAGTGTGTGTGCAAAATATGGCATCGACCGGGTTAACGGTGGCTGTTTTGCACAAAGCGGCCTCCTGGTGGCGCTATAACAGGCCGTTCTGGAAAGTTTGGGGCAGAGGTTCATGGTTGGCATCCAGGGAGTGTGTGTGCAAAATATGGCATCGACCGGGTTAACGGTGGCCGAGATTAGCTGTTCACGGACACACGGACGGACGGACGGAGTGCAAAACATACTCTCCCCACATGCCTTCGGCCTGGTGGAGACAAAAATGCAGCAAACCAGTGGCCCTGAGCTACAATGGGCTGTGACTCAAAAAAGCACATTGAAAAATGGAGGGAAACAAAGACAATAGAATGTAACTGGCACAACTTTGGCTCTCTGTTCCCTCCCCTGCCTGCTCTCCTCCCAATCGCAACCCCCAGCCTGGAGTCTGTGTTCCCCTGTTCCCTCTTCCTGTCCCCATTCCTCTCCCTCTTAACTCTCTCTTTCTCCTCCGAACAGAATCTAATCTAAGCAGATTCGCTCCCCTTTGAACTACTTCACAATTAGGCAAAGAGGAAGACTGCCCTGGCTACACTGTCAGCTACAACCACTCTGCTCTGCTGTCTGTCTTTGATCCCTGCGAAGGCTGGGACACAATGCTGAGGCTCCACTATTACAGCGCAAGCAGCACGCTGAGCACGTTGCCCCCAACGCGTCCGTCCACACCCCAAACATCTTCCATTCAGATCGCCACAACAGCCTTGTGTCAAGCAGCCACTACAGGAGACACAACTACAAGTTGCTGGATTATTCAAATGGTAAATGGTGCATTTACTGTATATAGGGCTTTTTTCCCCAAAATGCTTTACATAGATGTGCATTACATTCATACACACATTCATACACCAATAGCGGAGGAAACGCAAGGCCCCAACCTGCACATCGGGAGCAATTAGGGGTTCAGAGTCTTGCTCAAGGACACTTTGACTCTTACTCTGGGGAAGCCCGGGATCCAACTGGGAACCTCACGATTCCCATCCAGCCACTCTACCCCCGAGTCACTGCAGCCTCATCCTTACTCACCATTCATCCCCTCTACAAATTCAATAAGCTACTAAAAGCATAGGGAAACAAAACAAATTGTGACCTCACTATTGTAACTGTAAGCCATGCTGGTGTTAGCCTGGACTCCATTCTCCGCTTGTCACAGGCTGTAATCTAGCAGTGCTTACTTTTGCTTGACACATATCGTACTGTAGGCTGGGCGGAGTAAATGCTCATGTTTGCTGTGCAACGGTAGCTTGCTTTGAAGATTAGACTGACTGGTAAGTGTATTAAAAAGCCTCTCTTTGACAGAGACAGCTGTGGAACATCTGTCACCACCCCCTGACAGAGATAATAATGGTGGGTTCATAGAAAATAACGAATTCTAACAATAATGAAAATGCAGTGCGCTGTCATTAAATCTTTTTCATTAAGTTTATAGCAGTTATAGTACATAACAGTAAAGAGACTGGTAAAGAGATTTAGCAATTCGCTCTTTGTATACACCAATGCAAGCCAATATAATTACAAATAATTTGCAGCACAATTAAAGCATCATTTGGGAAATCAGAAAGAGATAGATGACAAAATTACTGCTAGCGTACAGGAACAATTACTTTCGATTATAGTGTCTTCCGGGTTGTTTAATTCATTAATGTGACTCAAAGGAAATTAACAATGATATGAAATTATGATGATATACAGGAAAGATCTTAGACTTCTTTGAGCTGTACTGACACAGCAGTAATACCAAAATATTAAGGATTAACACATTAAGGATTGTTACATTTTACAATCAATAATGATTGCAAAGGTTTCACAAATCTCCCAGCAGAGAATTTAGATTAGAAGATCATGGTTTAAACTGGTTGTAAGTCGGGACATGATACTAATTTGCATACATGTAGTGTGCCAATTTGCATACATAATTTGCATAAACGTATGGTTGGGCTTCATGCACAAACTTTTGTAGGGGGCGCTATTGAGCCATTAGGCCATGCCCCTTTTTGAGACAATTAGAATACGCACGCTTCGCCACTTATGATGTGTGTGCAAAGTTTCACAACTTTTTGAGTACGTTTAGCGCCTCAAAACATGATTAAATCGGGGAAATAATAATAATCATTGCAATTTCAATAGGGTTCCACACTACTGTGCAGTGCTCAGGCCCTAATGATCATGTATCAATGTGGCATCTCATTTTTAAGGATAGCCCCTAAAATAACTTGTCAATACAGTACAATTATTATTATTCACATTATTAAACAAATCCATTCAGTTACAGTCAGAGCACTCTCTGGATTAAGAGCGTCTGCTAAATGCCTGAATTGTAAATTGTAAACACTGATGAGACCGCACTACGCCAGGTGTGCAGGTAATCTGAAAATAATGAGCATCATCCATCCGAACAGAATAGAGTATTCTCTGTGGTCACAGTATAAAGTCACAGATAATAACTGTGTTGGAGCAAATTTAAACCATCTGCAATTCATAGTCAAATGTATCTTTTTCCAGTACATTCACTGCCTCACAGCAAGTAGTCTACTTGATCAATTTTCAATAATTTTCCTCGAAAGGTTCCAAGCAATCCAATGCCCTTTCCGCTGAAAGCAGACAAATACTTATGATTTTCTTTTATTGCTTGACATAATTCCCTCTGTATTTATATTATTATCAAGTGTGCCAAATGGTGGCACCTCAAACAACGCTAAATGACAGACCAAGGCAAAGTGCACTGCATCAGTGACAAAAAAAACCTTTTGGTACACTTTCCAACCTCCATATGTTCAGGTTTAGACAGAACTAAATTAATTTCTCTCTTTTCCCATAGATGGATTTATTTTCTTTTTTTTGCCCTTCAATTTCCTGGAGGTCCAGACTATAGCATTCCCCATTAATGCAATGTGAATGTGCTTGACAGGGCGGAGACACTGAGGGTAATTGATCATCTCCATGTTTGGGGCACAATTGCTCTCCTGGAGAGTGAAAAGAGGGGTAACACGCACACCACAGCACCTTCATTGCCAGAGAGAGAGAAGAGAGGGAGATGGAGAAGGAAGGCAATCAGAAGAACTGCTGATAAGGGATTCTTCGGCCCTCTCATTTCCACGTCAGTCCTTTCTGTGTGCATCTGCAATGCATAGAGAGCATCGGCAGCCGGTGACAAAGGGAGGTCTGGACTCTTATCAGTGGAGAAGAGCACGGCGGCAGCCGGAGGAGGGGAGACGGGGTAGAGTTTCACCCTCGTCAGCAGCTTTCTCACTGAGGCAGACGGGCGGGCGAGGTCAGCGCGCTGCCGAGCTGCTTTAAGTCCAGCAGGCACATAACATGGCTCGCCTTAACACATGTTAAATAGTTAACATGCCTCGTCTTCACCTCCATGGCTGCTTGAGCCAGGCCGCGGTTCAGCATGAATAAAACATGGTCATAGCTGGACCACTGAAGGGCATAAATAATGGAAATGGTGCGAGCTGAGCACATCTTTTCATGCAGCGAACCAACACAGCTGATGAGACACTAATGCGACATTTATATCACAAGTTCCACCAGTCGCAGAAGGGCGACTGGTGCATACAAGCCTATTGAGACCCTGCACTTCTGTATAGGCCTGGCCGATCTCTATCTCCACTCATAATTTGAACCCGTTCGGAACGCATGCCTCTTCAATTATGCGAAACCCGTTGGCAGAGTACTTGGTGCGGTGGTACCCATTTTCATGGTATACCTGGAAGCCAGTCTATGACGTCAGCATTACATGACATCATATTGTTGACATTTTGAGGATGGGGCATGTGCATGAAATGGACACAGGTCAGACCGACACTGACTTCTGGATTTCTTTTGGTGAGAACCGCTGATCTGACTGACTTCCCACTTGGCACTCCCTTAGGTCCTCAGCTGAAACTACACACGGCAAAGTTTCCGGTCTATCGGTTGCATGGTTCTCGAGATATGCAAAAGGACACTCACTCACTCCAATTACAAGCAGTACTGTACAGTACATAGTGCATTTATTTTATACGTAGATAGATGACAGCTAATCTACTTGATGTATTTTGTAGATAATTTGGTAACACCAAACATTAATTTGTAAAGTGATTTTACAAGCAGAGGGATACATGTTCATCTCTGACATTTTTATGATTTGCAAACACAATTACTTCAGATAGGCCGTATTGTGAGGTCCCTTTTCGTTCAGTTCCGTTCCCACGGAAGTGGGACTACACAATCTTTTCTCTATAAAAGAGATTTATAGGTAGAAAGTCCAAATAAAAAAGTTCTACTCGTGCCACCCTGCTGTATTTTTATAATCCGTGGTCGAAGACGGGACTATTTCTTACAAGACTTATAATATGTGCAAGGGGAGTGGTGTGGTTTTGGTCACATGGACCAATCGCGTAGCCGCTTTATTCCCTTGAGTATGCGCGTGACGTCATCGTATCGTACTTTTTGTTGTCCATAGCAACCTAGCAACTCACTGTTGCGACGCTGTTTTCATTCACTCTAAACTGGGAAAATGGGAAAGAGCTGTTGTGCGATTGACTGTACAAACAGATTAAAAAAGAACTCGGAGCTATCCTTTTACAGACTGCCGAAATGTAAAGAAAAAATAAGTAAATGGATCGCTGCACTTCGCCGATGTAGTCATGTTTCAAGGCTACTGGAATCCATGGATTTGCGGGTGCCACTTTCACTTTGTGTCAGGTATGTTGCTTTTTTTGTAAAACCATACGTTCAATGTAAAAGGGCCTTTTCACACAATGTCCCGTTTTAAACGAACCTAACGGAGTTCTCTTCTTGTGGACCAAGAAGTGGATTAACATAGTCCGTTCCCCTGAAAGAGATCTGGTCAGGAGTAATTACTCATCAACATGTTACGTGAGTCTGTGGAAAGACTTGATGTTAATGTTCTTATTGATCAACACACCCAGTTACTGAATGTTAAGTCTCCATGGTTTTCCTCAGAATATCGTATGACACTGATTTATATGACTCATTAAGAGTCCACTGATAACCACTACAGTGGTTTAATATCAAACTTTTTTTGTTTGTTTTTTTCAAGGACCCACATAACTTTTGATTGTTATTGCACAAATGGATCCTTAAGGTCTGTAACTTACTCTGAGAGTGTACAAATGGAACCAAATGGACCCATAGTGTCAGAGTTACAGACCTGCATGTGTCCATTTGTACACTCAGGCTGTAAGGGTCCATTTGGTTCCATCTCTCAGAGTTACAGACCTGTAAGGTCCATTTGGTTCCACTCTCACAGACCTGTAGGCTTAAGGCCTAAGAAGGGTCCATTTGGGGTCCAATGGGGTCCATTGGTTCCATTTGTACACTCAGTTACAGACATGCAGGCTAATCCTCTCTCACTCTAATAGCCTGGTTAATAAACCAGACCGAATCAGCCGTTGGCAAAAATAAATTGCCTGCCGGCGGATTACGGTCTGGAGAGGCTCAATTGTACGCCCATTTCCTACACCAGAGAAATGGGGCGGCCAATCGGGACAGAGGATGCAATATGGGCGGGCTTTGGTACAGTGACTTTCAATGCTTGAAACCTTTGACTGACAGTAGCTCTGACCAATTGCGTCAAAGAGATAATGATTCAACCCGCCCCCCTGGAAATTAAATCCAAGCTGAGCCTCCCCAGACTAATATACCGCGGTCCGTGCGATATTAGTCTGGTTTATTAACCAGGCTATCACTCTAATGCCAGACTGGCATTAGAGTGAGACACTGGCATTGCCAGTGTGTGCCAGTGGTCACCCTTGGCCCCGTGGTTAAAGCTGCCTACCCCTGCTCTACAATAAAACTTATTTGCCAAAATAGCCGGTCTACAAGCTCACAATGTTGTGAGCTTGTAGATCTGCTATTTTCTGCAAATGTTCCCTCCAGAATAGGGATGCTATTGTTCCAGTGGTTATTGTAAAAAAATAATCTCACAATGATTTGGCAGCCCCGTCCCGGATGAGTTTGTTTTGAGGCTGATGTCTAAAACAGGACATATGTGAAAACACCCCATATATGTAAACAAATTAATATCATATTTCTAGTAAATGTTTTTGTTGTTTTTGTTTAAGGGAAAAAGAGTGATGATCCTCTACATCCTGACTACGTGCCAAGGTTATTTGGTTTCACCTCCATCACTGATCGAAGTACAGCAGAGGTACAGACTGTTGTTGAAGTCCCAGGCATTGGGGTCCAGACAGAGGAAACACAAAATGACATTGCCTCATTACATGAACAGATTAAATATTTAAATGCTGAATGTCAAATGTCAATCACTTAGGGATAAAGTCAACAAATTAGAAAGTGAGTTGAAACATCGTACTCTTGATCCTTCAGAATTCGATGACAGCAAAATGAAATTCTTCACAGGACTACCAAATGTAGAGACTTTCATGTTGTTGTTCAATGTTGTGTCACCAAGTTTACCACCTCCTGCAAAACAGTCACTTAGTGATACTCAGAGACTTCTCCGAACTGGTTTTTGTTGAAACATTATCAGCAGATACACTGTTAGACAGGCTACCTCATCCATCAGACATGACAACAACTGAGTCAACCGAGGTAAGCCAAGCAGGTTCATCTTGGCATCAGTTTTAACCTTGACCAGTCAACTTTCAACGCAAATATGTGTGTCCACTGTAATTGTAAAAAGAAAAAAGAAAATGTGAGACTGAAAGATGTTCATGTATGTCTGCAAAACTGTCTTGCACTGATTTATGTCACTTCCAGGACTGTGAAAATGTGTCAAAGGAAACAGAAGAAAGAGGTACATGGGATGATGACTCTGATGAAAGTGATAGGGATGAGTAACCCAACATGTTACCATGTAGGCCTACTACTTGTTTTGTTCAAGAATTATTAAGATGTTAAAGAATTGCCACACTGCCTACATCCATTTAAATGCAATGCATAAATGCAAACAGCACAGACTACTTACACAGCCAACAGAAGGTTTTATTGTGATGCATTTGTATGCTATTTTGTATTTTCATATATTTCCTTGGGGGGGGGGGGGGGCGTTGGATGTACAAATGACAGATGCTGTGACACTTTGCGGAACTTGTAAATAAATAAATGTTTCATACCATATGTTGTAATAATTCTGACCTCTAGTACTTTAATTTTTAGTCTTGTCCATTTCTTTGCATTATTCCAAATTAGGGGGCGTGGTAACATTTGGATAGATTTTCTGCCGTTTTGGTCCATTTTCTTTTCTACCTTTCATTACACAGTAGGTTGAGACATTTTCTATGTATGAAACATAAGCTTTTGGCACAATTTACTGTGTAGGATTCATTGTACTGTGTGGCAAACACTTGCAAGATGAAGCATATTCTTTAACAAATATGCTACATTTCATAATCTAAAATTCTAAATTCACATATGTGACCAGTGCCAGTGATTTAAACCACAAGGGGGCCATGGTCATTTTTCAGTTCTTTACATATTATGAAACTGCACACTGCAACCTTTCATTTGATGTATTGCTCATTGAAATTGGGGGGAAAATGAAGAAGATATGACCATTTTAAACTTGTTGAACTGTAAACACCAAGGTACTGAATTTGCCATTCTAAGATTTCAAAGTATTTAGCATCTCTGAGGCCTGGAATGGGTGTGACCCATAGATACTTGCATAAACACTCCCCCCCATTCACTAACCACTCCCCCCACTAGGTTAGCTGTCAAGTGTCAAGTGTGCATAGAATGACTTGAGTGAACCAAGTGGGCTCTTAAAATAAGAATAAATAGAGATGAGAATTCTAATTAGTTTGTTTATTTTCCACATACTTGAATTTGCATACTGTGACAATGACAAATAAGAGTGGCATAAGAATAAAATACAACTAACAGTTTAACATTGCACTTTCCCTGTGACTAAATAAATATATACAGTTTAAATTTGCACTTTCCCGGGGACTAAAAAGTCTAAAGTTTAAAATCTCACTTTGTCTATGGACTAGAAATATATAAAGTTTAAAATCTCTTTGTCTGGGACTAAAGAAATGTATACAGTTTAACATTGCACTTTGCCTGGGACTAAATAAATATATACAGTTTAAATGTGCACTTTCCCTGGGACTAAAAAGTATAAGGTTAAAATCTCACTTTGTGGACTAGAAATATATACAGTTTAAAATGGCACAATAGATTTATAAATGTTACACTCGGACAGTCTTCTTTGGTGCTGTGGACTTTGGTTTGGGGCACGTTGTGTCTTGTGCATCATCACGACAGAATTTTCTGAGTTCTTTAAAAAGATATTCCTGACGGGCTGTGTCCAGTCCAGGTGGGGGTTGTACTGGAAGACCATGTACTGGGGGTAAGACCTTGGGATCTTTGAGCAGCTGAAACGCCACTACTTCTGAGTCACGGTGTTTTTGGGCCATCACCACACCAGGCTTCGTGGTGTCAAAACTGAAGTGCTGGTAGCTCTTTATCTGTGGGAGTTTGCGGAAGTAGGGAGTCAGGTGTTTTTGCCAGTCGAAGCCTTCAACAAGCACTGTCCCATCTTCATGTCCGACAAGCTGGGAGAGGTTCACTCCCTTCTCCTCAGAGCTTTTAGCCATCACTGTCGCGATGTCTGCCAAGGTGTCAACTCTGCTTCTCCTGTAGACTTGTTTGAACAGTCCAAAGCACCAGTCAGGACCAAACTTGGTGTGGCCAGCAATCAGCAGATGGACTCCCAGCTTCAAATGTAGCTTGTGAATGGTTCTCCACGCACAGTACCAGAGCATGAAGTTGTTTTTGTTTTGGCCACTGCAGTTGTCACAATGAAGGTCAACGTATTTTTCTCCAACTCCATAGTTGTTGAAAAAATGATGTAAGTAGCTGATGACTGCATTACTGCCTTTTCCTGATGCCATGCCTTCATCAATCAGGTAATTCACTTGCTTCGCCAATCCTTCACAGTGGATACCAAAAAGGCCACACTTGCGTGCAGTGAGGAAAAACAACTGGCTAACCTGGAGAGAAGATGAAGGGTAGTGCACCTGAAAGAAGAAACATTGAAACAAATATATACATTAAAATCAATATCCTGACTGAATACAGAATGGACATTGCTATGACAGTAATATGCAAGGCCCTCTGGAGTAAGTGTGGAAATGTAGTGGCGTCATCAAAGTTGCCCACCCCTAACACATGCCTATCACAGTAACACAGTCAACAAACAATATTGAGGATGAGAATCATTCCTACCTGTTGTGCGAAATCAAAGCTGTAGTGCATTGTGAGGTCCCTGCTTGCATGTGTGGAGGGGCCTAGAGACAGCTGGCCATCCGCACAGATCTTCTTACTGGCAGCGGACATCTCCTGGTACAACTGACGCTCTCTATGAACAAGTGCCAGGTGATCGATTTGCTGCTGGTGCTTTTCTGCCATCTTCTCGTCGCTTATGTTCACACTTCGGCTCAGCTGGTAGTTGTCTTTGTAGCACTGCCAGCACAGATCGGTCCTGGGTTTGACGCTTGTTACCTGGGGGATAATCGCCTTCCACAACCTTCGGAAGCAGTTCAGTCCAACAACACGTTTCCCTGCAATAGAGAGAAAGAGAGACTTAATTAAAATGGGCTGTGTACAACTGTACATACATCCTATACACGACTTAATCCCTATTAAAAAATAACTAAATAAATATAACATCAAGAAAAAATATTTCAACAATAGCTGATCTACAAGCTCACTCTTTTTTATTTTATTCTTTCAAAACAATAACCTACCAGCTTCCATTGCAGCCTTGTAGAGACGCCAGACTGATGCTTTGGTCACATTACTTGGCAACAACTTCAGGCTGTAATCCTTGTGTCCGGGATGTCGACCAGGCAAAGATATGGCATGGACCTCTGCATAGTTTGTGATGAATGTCAACACCAATGTGCCTGGACTCCATTTACTGTTCAGCGCTTGGATCCGGTCTAGAGCCCGCCCACTTAAACCTACACATACATACACGCACACAAACGTTTCCGTATCCGCTCTATACCGGATGCTATTATAAACAGCGCTAACGCTAACACACTGCAAATTAAAACGCTACTGCATCATGTATCAAGACTAGTCTTACTTAAAACAAACTAATCATAAACAGACTGATTTCAGAGACTATAGACCCTGAATATAAACAAGATGATAATGAAACTCACCCATAGATGAAGCAAAATGTAGCTCGACACACCACGATGGCATTCACCATGTATGTGGATCTGTTGAACTTTCGCTTCGCGTTGACTTTCTTCGTGGATTGAGTCATTTCGGAGTCGTTCATACAAGTCTTTATAATCGCCAAAATAACAAGGTCTTTCTGGTCCTTTGTCAACGCTGCCATGTCTGTTCGGGTCTCCCAGATCATGCCTGGATCGAGTTGTTTACTGCAAGACGAATGCGGCTGTTCTACGTTCTCTTTTGCTCTTTGATGACATCCGCAATCAAAGTTTATTATTTTCTCCATTTCTGCTGTTCGGTCGGTGTCCACGGCTACATTATTAACTTCTGGTACAAGTAAAAGCGAGGCGATGCCGACCTGTACACCACCCGGCCCAGCTGTTCCCCCAGACTCGTCTTCCTCGTCCTCGTTATCACAACACGAACTCCTGTTGATTTGATCGAAAACAACGCCATGGTCTTCATCATCCGTGTCAGATTCATCCGTGAGCTCTAAACCCGGGTCACTGCCACCGTGTATGAAATCTGAAATAAATGTTCCCAGGAGATCGTCTTGTGCCGGTCCATTTAAAGCGTTAAGCAAGCGTTCCAATTCAAAGTTACTAGCCATGATCACAAACAAACAACAAGAATGATGTTGTGTTTACTGACAGCCTGAACACGTTGTACTTATGGGCGGTGATCGGCTACGTGAAACTGGAGAACAATACATAGGTATGGCCAATCGAAACAGCTCTATGTAAATACGTGCAGGAATGTTCACACCCCCAAAATACGGAAAATAGTCTTACATTATAGAGACATTTTTGCAACGTAATTACAACAACTTAACGACACTAAACCGACTTTCTGATGGAATAAAAACATTCTTTAACATTCCAACTGTTTTAATTTGACTAAAAACGAAAACCACCAAAAAAAAAGAGAGAATCTAATTTGGTATAATGTGAAGTTCCATTAGAGCCGACTTGTGGTTTAAATCACTGGCACTGGTCACATATGAGTAAACTAAAGGCACCAATACTTGTTTCAGATGTTAAGTATATGCATTTGACATTTGAGAAAGACTTTGTGTTGCCAAAAACACATTTTACAAGCAATAACAGCAGCCCAAGATTTTCGTTTTTTGGTTATACACTGTTTTTACATTTATGGCTTGTGACAAAAAACTGCAGGATATTATGAGTAGAACTTTTAACCCAAAGTCTAGAAGGGTATTATCTATGAAAAAATGCATTGAATGAGTAGTTCGCATGACATGGGAACGAAACTCATTTTCTAAGCACTTTTTCATGGGTCCCAACACGGCCTAAGACCTTAACAACCCTAAACATCTGAAGGAGTAATATTAGAAAATGTGCAAAGGTTTTTCCTTGGCCTCAAGGGAGTGTGCATACAAGGTTTTACACAGATCGGTGCAGTTATAGGTAAAAACACTAATTGGCCAGTTATAGCGCCACCATGAGGCTGAGTTGAAAATGTTCAAGTGGCATTTCTTCCTCGGCCTAGTGGGAATGTGCGTGCAAAATTTCACGAAAATCACACGATGTGTTCATGGGTTAGGGTTAGGGTTAGTTTGAAACGCACTCCTGCAAACTTTGGAAGCCAATCTTAGCCAATCAGGATGGAGTCTGAAAAATCTGTGACTGTGTATACCAATTTGCGTGATGTTTGGACAACATCTGTAGGTTTACTGTAAAAAAATGTTTTCGCTGCTGGCGCTATAACAGGCCAATGTGCAGAGGTTCAGCTCTGGCATTCAGGGAGTGTGTGTGCAGAGTATGGCTGCGATCAAGCCAATGGTGTCAGAGATTAGCTGGTCACAGACGGACGGACGGACACACGGACGGACGGACGGAGTGCAAAACATATACTCTCCCCATGCCTTCGCCCTGGTATAGACATATCTAAATAGTAAATACTGAATTGAGAAACTTAAAAACTGTCTGCCTCACTGCGAGAGAACTGCTGCACATGCTGTAGATCTGATCTGCACAGATGGAATCAGGGAGTACAGGTTCCCAAGTGGTGTCAGAGTGTAAGTGGTCTCAGAGTGTAACATTAAAGTGCTGACATGTTCTCATTCAAACCATAGACTGTAAAAAAAAGCGTTCCCCGGGTCTAACATGAACGTAAAATGAAGCCTGTCAGAGTGTCAGTCCTTGAATTGTAAGTCGCCATCTTTCTAGATCTGTTTGGGCCCAGCTGGCCCATTGGCTGGCCCAGACAACGAGGCGGGACTTCCCCCCTTCTTCTTAGTTGGTTTTTATTTTGACTCGAGTGGGTGGGGAATCCCGATCATAGACTGTAACGGTAGCCACGCCCCTCAGAACATGCGCGACTTTATGGTCATTATTTTTATGAATGGGACCATAATTTTCCAAAAAGAATATTATGACATTAGAAATGAGACTTTAAACTAAAAAGTATTCATGACCATGTTTATTAAGGTAATACAGTCTAGGTGAAGTTGGACCCAAATACATGGACTTCTATGGGGCTATGGGTTTTTTTTGGGCCCAATGACAGCGCCACAACAGGCCATTATATGAACTTTCAGGAAATCCCGATTTCCTTGTGGCTTCACAAAATATCTGTCAGACTGCCCCCCTGATTCAAACCAGGGGCTCTGAACTCCTTTTTCTTAATTTATCTATGGATCTGCTGACTATAAAGAGAGAGTGTGTGTGTGTGTGTGTGTGTGTGTGTGTGTGTGTGTGTGTGTGTGTGTGTGTGTGTGTGTGTGTGTGTGTGTGTGTGTGTGTGTGTGTGTGTGTGTGTGTGTGTGTGCGCGCGCACGCCTAAGCAAATGCACTCATGCATTAATGAGTGCCACCAGGGCACTACGTTTTTTGGGGGCCCAAGCAATAATATTAATGTGCTTCTGCAAGAGAAAACAGTGAATGGCCCAGTGGGCTGGCATAGTTCTATAGGATTACTGGTTGGATATCCCCATCTTCCCCATCAACCATAATAATAATAATGAATTGCATTTTTATAGCGCTTTTCCAAGTGCTCAAAGCGCTTTACAATGGTTCATTCATTCATACATTGGAAGGTGAAGCGGCGAACAGTCGACGCCAGCGTCCTCACTTCCGACATTCACACACCAATGGTGGCAAGCTCACAGTCACACCGACCAACTCATTGGAGGCAATGTAGGGTTCAGTGTCTTGCCCAAGGACACCTCGACATGTGGACAGCAGGAGCCAGGATGATACATGATACAGCCTGTTGACACAGTGGAGGTCTGGAAAATCAGTAACATTATGAAGTACATCTCAGTGACATCACAAAGAGGTACTTCATAATGTTACTGATTTTCTTCAGGCCTCCAGTTTTAGACAACACAGAATGGGGGGGACTTTTATTTTTCACACACACGCACAACAACTCTAAGGTATACTAATGACATAGTAAAAATTAATGTTAGGCCTATTATCTTTTAAGTGTCCAGAGTGATGAGAATTTGCCCTACACTTTTAGGCATAGCATCAGCATTCCTTTCTTATAAAGAGCTATTGACTGATGAGTAGACCAATTATTTGCACAATACTGGTTTCTTTCTAGATTTTATACTTTTTCCAAACACGGTGCCAGTTTCTCTAATATAGATAACATACTCATCTAATACTATTTATAATACAGCATCCTACTGTACAGTATGAGGCCATCCAAGTGAAGCGGTAAGCATACTAATATCACTGCATGGATATTAGTCTGATTCCCCCCTGTGTTTTGATTTTTTCCAACGGGCGGTTACAAAAAACTATATTAAATGGTAAATGGTGCATTTATATAGCGGATAAAGGCGCTTTACATCGATTGTGCATTACATTCACCCATTCACACACACACATTCATACACCGATGGCAGCGGAAACCATCCAAGGCACCGACCAACACATCAGGAGCAATTAGGGGTTCAGAATCTTGGTCAAGGAGAAGGAGCCCGGGTTCGAACTGGCAACCTTGCGGTTTAGTTACCATCCAGCCTGACCCTATGCCACCGCCGCCCAGTATATTGGTTAGACAATCAATCAGAGCAGCGCAGCCCGCTACATCACACACATGTACACGTTGGTTATAGCCTGGTAAGCCTGCCCTATATTTGCATACTGGGCCCTGGTTGGTCCTCCACTACTGCTTGGTCTGCCAAAATATGCCCACAATTGAGCAACACCAGATTAAATCTGCCTGAGGCGATATGCATTGCAAGGGCAGATTGAAGACTGGCTACGCGAGGCCATAGTGAAGCGGTTAGAGCACACGGCTTCCTGGTCATGAGTTTGACTTTGAATCCTGCCTGGGGTCGACGTCAGAAAGGGCATGCGGTCGCAACAGCTCCCTAACACCAAATCAACTGCAGGGTTCAGGTTCAGATATGAGCCAAGTGTCCTGAGGAGGCACGTCTGCTAAAGCTGGCAGAAGAGGGAGATCACTGGATGCGTTACCCCCTCCCGGTGAAACGGGTGAAAAGACGCAGCTGCCAGCTTCATGCAGAGGAGACACGAGATTGTGAACAGCCTAACCCACATGACCAGCTTAAAGGCGTTAGCAGTGACAGGGCCTACACGTGAGAGGATTTGCCATAACAACTAAATCGGGAGAAAATGGTAAAGAGAAAATGTAATGTGATTGTGACTTCACTACAACGATATTTCATTCTTTCTGACGTGCAAGTTGGAGAGAACGGACCATTCGTAATGAGATGTCCTTCAGTGTAGCTTGCCTATCTGTGTCGTTCAAAGGTGTGATTCAATCGGTGCTTCATTACAAGAGTCCACTAGATGGCATAGCACTTTGCCACTTATCTCTTGTTCTGTGTTAAACATATTGTCAGTGTTTTTATTGACACTGTATAAATAATGGTAACGTGGTTTAATTCATTAATTGAATACATTGATTTTATAACCTTCTGTTGTGTACAGTGTGCATGAAATGTCTAAGTGAACAGCTCCTGTTTCAGAAACAAAATCATAATATATATATGCCTATATGGATATTAAATACTTTGTCGTTTTAAAATGACAACATAGTAGTGTGGCTGATGTGCCTATACACCTACCAGCAACGCAGTCTCCATCAGCCTCGGCTCCTCCAGTGTCTTTGGATGATGGTGGACCTAGAATATAAAAACACAGAATTGTCACTTGGTGATTTATTGTGTCAATGCCACAGACTCGAACACTTTTGAGGGAAAATATTTTCTCAACAGCAAAGAATCATAATTATGTGATCTACAGTAGGCTACAATAAACAGTCTACTTAGTCACCGACCAACCAGCCGCATCTTACCCCAAGGCAGTTGAACTAGACTTCATACATGAAAGCCACTCTAGTCCTAAGCCTTTTTATTGGAATATAAGGGGAAATGGAAGAGTAGGGCAGCTGTGAAACCTGGGCACGTCAATGTTAAATTGACAATTTGTCTTCCCCTAAATGTAAAACAAAATAAAGAATAATGGTCTGAAATAATAGGTAAAGTAGGTTAGGCCTACTGGCTAAATTGATTGATTGAAATATTTATTAACAGTTTGCAGAATTACAGTACAAGCACAAACTCAATACAAAGACTGTTAACTGTGAGTGGACGACCCAATTAAGCACTTGTTTACAAGAGGGTCCACCATGTTCAATTCATCAAAACATTTAGAGACGTACAAATAGACACTTCTATAGCCTATAGTCAAAGAACAGAACAGGAATTCATCATAAAGGAGGTAAAAAGGGAAAAGAAACATATACAGTGAGGGGACGATCTTGCTTGAACATTAATGCCTATATTTCTGTTGTGTACAGTGTGCATGAAATGTCTAAGTGAACAGCTCCTGTTTCATGCAGAAACAAAATCATAATATATATATGCCTATATGGATATTAAATACTTTGTCGTTTTAAAATGACAACATAGTAGTGTGGCTGATGTGCCTATACACCTACCAGCAACGCAGTCTCCATCAGCCTCGGCTCCTCCAGTGTCTTTGGATGATGGTGGACCTAGAATATAAAAACACAGAATTGTCACTTGGTGATTTATTGTGTCAATGCCACAGACTCGAACACTTTTGAGGGAAAATATTTTCTCAACAGCAAAGAATCATAATTATGTGATCTACAGTAGGCTACAATAAACAGTCTTCTTAGTCACCGACCAACCAGCCGCATCTTACCCCAAGGCAGTTGAACTAGACTTCATACATGAAAGCCACTCTAGTCCTAAGCCTAAGCCTTTTTATTGGAATATAAGGGGAAATGGAAGAGTAGGGCAGCTGTGAAGCCTGGGCACGTCAATGTTAAATTGACAATTTGTCTTCCCCTAAATGTAAAACAAAATAAAGAATAATGGTCTGAAATAAGGTAAAGTAGGTTAGGCCTACTGGCTACATTGATTGATTTAAATATTTATTAACAGTATGCAGAATTACAGTACAAGCACAAACTCAATACAAAGACTGTTAACTGTGAGTGGACGGCCCAATTAAGCATTACACTTGTTTACAAGAGGGTCCACCATGTTCAATTCATCAAAACATTTAGAGACGTACAAATAGACACTTCTATAGCCTATAGTCAAAGAACAGAACAGGAATTCATCATAAAGGAGGTAAAAGATAAAAGAAACATAGGCTATACAGTGAGGGGACTCTTGCTTGAACATTAATGCCTATATTTCAAAGACTGGTATTTTCATGCAGACTTCAAATAATAAATGTTACTATACTATAGCTACATTGCTGTATTGTTTTTCCACACGACGACACGCGACTTGGCTTGTAGCCTATATTCTTAGCCTATCTTGTGTTTTATTTACCTCCTTTTCTTCAGCATTTTTCTGTCTTCCATATTATGTACAGGCCAACTGGCATATAGCGATAGGAAATTCACTCCAAAATAACGTAGTAGTTGTAGTTCTCTACCGACGTTATGTTGACCAACTTGGACTGCAGTTATCAGTGCATTGATGGTAGGTCACAGAATCTGACAGGTAACCAATTGTCGTGTAACACCACAAGAGGCGCAGCCAATCGCATTTTAGAAAAGAAAAGATGTCGAAAACTAGGTATGTTTTTTTTTTTACTATTGTCAGGTTAATTAACAACCTTCCTAGAAATTGTTGGCTACATTGGAGTCAAGTAAATGTCCACCTTTTCCTTTGCTAATGCTAACTCTTTCACAGGTGTCACAGTGTAGCAGCAATCTGAGAATTTCATCGGCAAATATTCGGGAAAACAGCGACCCCTGTTGTTGAGTCTTGAGAGACTAGTGTAGCAGAACTATTTCCAGTGAGCTGCCAACTCTGATGTGAATGGAACACAACTTTAATTCATTAGTAGGTTGTAAATTGGTAAAAAGCTGTGAGAAAAGTAACATTGAACAATATTGTGTACTTTAGGGGTTCTAAATGGACCCTTTACAGTAGACTATCTGATATCTCTTATGTTGGGGTCCTTCAATTAAAAAAATAAAACCCACTGACACAAATGTAAACAGCTAGGTGTATGTTAGTGATAATAGTGTACTTATTTGCTGTTAATTCCATTCATGTCCAAACAGGTTGCCGTTGATATTGTGTTAAAATAATATTATGGCTTGTTATTTTATGTCAGCTGCTGTGAAAAGTATCTATTATCCAATTATTCAAGCAAACCCAGCATAGGAAAGTTTTGCCTATAAGTGCCATTTCTTACCTTTTGAAGGCACTAGGGCAGGTCAGGTTGTGGCCTCCTGGTGGCGCTATAATAGGCCAATGTGAAAAGGGTGCTTTGTTCTTATGCCTTTGATGGCATTTGGATGATTTTATGTACTGTATGTACCATATACCTTTGCAGCATATGTCAATATGGTTGCTATGAAAAGGGCTATTAGCTGTTTTAGACATGAAAATGTCTGCTATGTTGTAGGTAGGGCACATATACCACATCATTATGGGTTGGGCAAACCAATTGGGCCAGCTGGGGTTCCAAAAACATCATGGTGATCTGCTGCCATGATATTCTTTTCGCTTTCATGGAAGATTTCAACCACGGAGGGTAATGGAATGGAAAGATACAAACCTATTGACATTATTGATCGCAAGACCTTGCGGTGATGGAAATGCTCTGCATTCTCTAAATTGTATGGACTAAAGTATAATCTTCCAATTTAAACTGCTGGAGGGTGCTGTAAATAGATTTGCCAGTGATAAGGACCTGTGGGTATTTCGGCAGAGATATGCAGGCATCGGATTCAGTGGACCGGACCCATATGAATAAATCCTGAAGTGAAGAGAAAGGATAACGTCCTTCTTTACTTGGATCCCCATCCGCTGCCTACAAAGTAGCAGCTACTCTTCCTGACCTGGGGTCCACAATAAACACAGCAACAGTCGTGATAAAATCATTTTCAAGAAAAATAAAGGTCAAGATAAAAAAAAAAACATCATGGTTGAACTTGTTCAGGTCAATTCCAACATTGGGGTTATTGATCATGTGTGTTGTTTTTATTTTTTTGATATAGTTTTCTTAAAGGTTTCATGAAGGCATACATTTTCATTTATTTTTGTTTTTAGTATTTCTTTTAGGTTTTATGACCTCAATTCACTCTTTTGTCAAGTCCCGCCCGTGGTTGTGCCCCTCGTGGTTGGACAAAAATCCTTTCTCTCCATCCACTTCCATTGAAATAATGTGTTTTTCAGTTGCTTCGTATTGATATTTGTGCATTCAATTCTTATTTCAACCTTGGTGTCAAGTAAAAAGGAACATCACAGGTGCAGCATGGTGACTGGGCATATCATGTTTGTTTTAACTTTTTTCCAAAAATGATGTTTTAGCAATTTCACCATAAACAATTTGGAACCAGGGCGGAACAAGGCAGAAAGAGCCTTGTAGCAACTCATAATGTAATAGCAACTCATAATGTAATAAGGGCTCAAAAAGGCTCATAATGTAATAAGTTAAATGTAATAAAAACTCATAATGTAATAATCAGCTCATAATGTAATAAAATCATGAGCGCATAACGTAATAACAGATTTTTCCAAAAAAGACGTGTTACATTATGAGTTGCCTTAATAGGCAGCTCATAATGTAATAAAAGTTCATAATGTAATAATGGCCCATATTGGTGAGAAAAGTCTTACACTGTCATTGTTATTACCTCTGTTGACAAATGTAGACTTTCATATGGCCCATATAGTCTTACACTGTCATTTTTATTACCTCTGTTGACAAATGTAGACTTCCATATGGCCCATATAGTCTTACACTGTCATTGTTTTTACCTCTGTTGACAAATGTAGACTTCCATATGGCCCATATAGTCTTACACTGTCATTGTTATTACCTCTGTTGACAAATGTAAACTTTCATATGGCCCATATAGTCTTACACTGTCATTGTTATTACCTCTGTTGACAAATGTAGACTTTCATATGGCCCATATAGTCTTACACTGTCATTGTTATTACCTGTGTTGACAAATGTAGACTTTCATATCGTCACCTTATTAAACTAATTGCCTAAGTCATTTTTTGGGCCTAAATCACCACCTGGTGATGCTGGCCACCTCTGGTAAAATCGCCCGAGCCCTAATGTAAAAGGCCTTCCTGTTACACCCTATTAAAACAATGGCCTATGTCAAGAGGGAGACTTAGGCCATATTATTTTGCCTATAAGTCATAATAAAATGTGCCATTTTAACACACCTTTCAAAATGGGACTGAATGGGAGGTACTGTTACTATGGGACTGATAGAATGGGAGTGAATGGGACTGAATGGGAGTGAAAGGGAGGTACTGTTACTATGGGAGTGCATGGGAGTGAATGGGAGGTACTGTTACTATGGGACTGATATAATGGGACTGAATGGGAGTGAAAGGGAGGTACTGTTACTATGGGACTGTTACTATGGGAGTGCATGGGAGTGAATGGGAGGTATTGTTACTATGAGACTGATACTATGGGAGTGAATGGGACTGAATGGGAGTGAATGGGAGGGAATGTGACTGAATGGGAGGTACTGTTACTATGGGACTGACACGATAGGAGTGAATGGGACTGAATGGGAGTGAATGGGGTGTACTGTTACTATGTGACTGAATGGGAGTGAATAAAAGTGAATGGGAGTGAATGGGGGAGTGAATGGGACTGAATCGGAGTGAATGGGAGGTACTGTTACTATGGGACTGTCACTCCCATTCACTCCCATTCAGAGTGAAAGGGAGTGAATGGGAGTGAATGGTAGGTACTGTTACTATGGGACTGTCACTCCCATTCACTCCCATTCAGAGTGAAAGGGAGTGAATGGGAGTGAATGGGACTGAATGGGACTGAATGGAAGTGAGGGAGTGAATGGGAGGTACTGTTACTATGGGACTGTCACTCCCATTCAGTCCCATTCACTCCCATAGTATCAGTCCCATAGTAACAGTACCTCCCATGCAGTCCCATTCACTCCCATTCAGTCCCAATCACTCCCATTCAGTCCCATTCAGTCCCATAGTATCAGTCCCATAGTAACAGTACCTCCCATTCACTCCCATTCATTCCCATTCAGTACCATTCACTCCCATTCACTCCCATTCAGTCCCATAGTAACAGTACCTCTCATTCAGTCCCATTCACTCCAAATTCACTCCCATTCACTCCAAATTCACTCCCCTTCAGTGTCAAATGTCTTTGTTCTCTGATATTATTTTAAACACTCTGTGGCTGACCCTAAACCATGGTTCATTAAAAATAATTGGAATAAAACATTTTGCCTAAGTCTTACTGCAGAAGTAATTTGGCCTAAATAACGTTTATAATTGCCTAAGTTAAAATGGCATGTTCAGATATTGGCCCAAGTCATTTTATCCTTACATGTTACATGATTTACATACACCTTTATTTGTATGTCAATAGTCATATTTTTTCATATTTTTAGTTTAATTGACGATATGAAAGTCTACATCTGTCAACAGAGGTAATAACAATGACAGTGTAAGACTATATGGGCCATATGAAAGTCTACATTTGTCAACAGAGGTAATACAAATGACAGTGTAAGACTATATGGGCCATATGGAAGTCTACATTTGTCAACAGAGGTAATAACAATGACAGTGTAAGACTATATGGGCCATATGGAAGTCTACATTTGTCAACAGAGGTAATAACAATGACAGTGTAAGACTATATGGGCCATATGAAAGTCTACATTTGTCAACAGAGGTAATAACAATGACAGTGTAAGACTATATGGGCCATATGAAAGTCTACATTTGTCAACAGAGGTAATAACAATGACAGTGTAAGACTATATGGGCCATGTGGAAGTCTACATTTGTCAACAGAGGTAATAACAATGACAGTGTAAGACTATATGGGCCATATGGAAGTCTACATTTGTCAACAGAGGTAATAACAATGACAGTGTAAGACTATATGGGCCATATGAAAGTCTACATTTGTCAACGGAGGTAATAACAATGACAGTGTAAGACTATATGGGCTGTCAAGTCTATATTTGTCAACAGAGGAAATAACAATGACAGTGTAAGACTTTTCTCACCAATATGGGCCATTATTACATTATAAACTTTTATTACATTATGAGCTGCCTATTAAGGCAACTCATAATGTAACACGTCTTTTTTTGAAAAATCTGTTATTACGTTATGCGCTCATGATTTTATTACATTATGAGCTGATTATTACATTATGAGTTTTTATTACATTTAACTTATTACATTATGAGCCTTTTTGAGCCCTTATTACATTATGAGTTGCTATTACATTATGAGTTGCTGGTTAGTCAATCAGGGACCAATCAGAAGGCTGACAAATGGTGAATTACACCCACCCAACCTGAACTTTGAACATTGAGTGGATTTTCTGTGGTCTGGTATTTTTTGTGTGTGTTCTGAAGCCTTTTGTGCTGCAATGAAAACAGGTACAAAACAGTGAAAACAGAAAACCTAAAAAAGAAAATAAGAAAAATTATAAAAACTTTTTTTTTATGTCATAATCCCTTTAAAACTTCCCTTGCTGGGTGCTTGTTGGTAACGTACTATAAATCACAGATGTGCATGTGCATACTGAATATGTTCTGGGATTTTGTTTATCAATATGACCCTGTGTGAGAGAGCATTTTGTTGCTGTCTGCCAAGGAAATATTATTTCTAGCTGTGATTGCAGTGGATATATAACCAAATGGATTTATTTATTTATTGGCTGACATGGCTAGAAAATGCATCTCATTTGTCACAGCTTTTACTATGTATTCAAAACAGCAAGCAATTCAAGGAGCCAGACCCTGCTAAATCAGTTCATTTTCTATTCATTTCGGAATATAATTGCCTCATTTCTTATGCAGGCAGTCGCCATTGCTATAGGCATAATGCTGCCTGTCACTGCTACACTGTTGATGTTATAGTGAGCATGCTCAACAGACAATTGATGAGGTTATTGTCACAATGTGGAGCCGTGAACAAGCTTGAAAGTCAATGTCAAACGTACTACCTCTCTCCTTGGTCCTGTCCTGATACATTCATGCAGATGCTTATGATTTTAGCCACTTTCAGCCTACCGTATCTTCATATAAAAGGTCCTCACTAATGCTCATTATAATAGCCTATACTCACTGTCTCTCAGAGGAGGGCTGTGGAACGGTCAGAATCCTGGTCAATTTCCTCAATTCTGACCTGCACCACAGCACCGACTTGATAGAAGTTGAAGAATATAGCATTATTATGATATTATTATAGTTATTCAGTGTTTATTCAACTTTCACTTGGAAAACGGAGCACCATGGAAACCAATGAAATCTCTTAAGCAAGCCCTAGGCGCCTATAGGCCTTTGCCCAATGAGTCTAATGAGTTGGCGATCTCAGTGTTCAAACTACCCACTCTCTCAGGCTCAGCCTGTACAGTATATCGGCTCTAACTCCTCTGTAGACATATACAGTAGTGCTTGAGCACCACATGCTGTGTACCGCCCGAGGCGTGCATCTAATAGTGTGTACTATAGTATCATGTCTGTGTGTGTGGCTGTGTGTGCACATGTTTTATGTTTATTGTCTGGAAGAAACCACCTAACTCTGGACTGAAAGACTAAAAGACTAAGGTTTTTCAGAAGACTAATAGGACTAAGACTAAAAAACATCCAGCTCAAGTGGAGTTAGGAGGTTTTTGTCGAAGGGCTTTTTAATGCTTTTCATTGGTTCAATATTTTTGTAACGAACACAGACGTAAAGGGTATTCAATAGCACTGATAAAAAAAAGAAAGAAAGGTGGGCTAAAGGTTTTCGCCGAAGCACCTTTTTAATACTTTCCATTGGTTCGATATTTGTTTTTAACCAACACTCAGCCGTAAAGGGTGTTCAATAGCATTGATTTCTGAAAAAATAAAAATAAACTCCCAAACCTCAAAATTGGAGTTAGGTGGTTTCTTCCGGACAGCAACGAATAGGCTAGACTCCACATCAGCAGTAATATAGATGTGGAGTTTGGGGGGAGGGGGTGGAGAGCAGCGTTGGAGAACAGGTGGTGTCTTAATGATTTGCTCACGGCTTACTCTTCTTACCCTGATGCATTGAAGAGAGCGCACCATCAGCTATACAGTACACACAAGCACAATCCAACCCTCTTCGCTGTCATTATTATATTCCTCGCTGTGCGACACAGTGGCTCTGAATGCTAACTTGGCTAGGGGCTAACCTCCCTGTGGGCCTCTGCCTTTAATCTACATGTAGATCTCTTTGATGCACTGTCTAGGGAACGGAGGAAAGCATTACTCACACTCCCTCAGAGCTCATAGCTCACGGCCAAGGTGACTGCACCTGCAGGCTAAGGTGAAACATTCACTTGTAAACCGGGTGCTTTGGTGAGGCTGGGGGGGGGGGGGGGTGGGGGTGCGTTTTTTTTTTTGGGGGGGGGGGTGTTGTGTTGCTGCCTGCTTGTCACAGTTGATCAGCTGGCAATTCTATAGTGATTGACCTGGGCAGGAAATCTTTAAGTCGCTTGCGCATTGGATGGGGAACGAGACGGCAGCATGAGCGCATCAGGGATGCAGATTGCTCATGCATGCTAACATGGCAGTCAAGGTCAAGAGGAGAGTCTAAGTGACAGCTCAGAATCCAGATGCCTGCAAGTTATGGTGGGCATTGATTTAACACTAGCGCTGCTACAGTAAGTGGTTTATTTTTATCCCATCATTCGAAGATGATGTATTACAATGATCTCCTTTATTTGGATGATATATGCTGTGTATAAATGAATGGTGCAAAAACATCATTGTAACAATTGCTCTGACTCAAAGGAAGCTTGTAGGAAATGTAAAGTGATATATTTTGGTTAAAACAAAACGTTTTCTTAAAAAGTTAAAGCTCTATATGTGGATAGTAGTCAATGATGTAGAATGTTCAGGGTAATCCTCATCTCTCTCTCCAGCTCTTTAATAAAAAGAAAATAGATTTTCAGGTGGGTTGCCAATTTCAGCCAAACAGGAGAGAGTACCCATTTACCAGCCTACATTTTATAGTGTTCAACTTCCAACTCTGCAAATTTCTTTGTGTCATCATCACGTCTAATTTCACATGCATGCTGTAGTGTATGGGTTCTCTCTCCTAAATTAGTATTGTGACGATGTATTTTCTGATGACTAAAGAGCCGAAGAGGATGAGTTCAAATGTCTCAATACAGGTCAAATACAATATACAATAACATAATAGGCCTGGGCCATGGCTCAGCGGTCCAGGCACCTTGGCTGGTAATCCAGTCTGGCAGTGTGCCGCAGGCTCGACTCCAGATCCCGACGGCCCCCACTGCATGTCACCCCCCCATCTCTCTCCCCATTTCCTGTCAGCCTACTGTCTGTCTCTCCATAAAAATATAAAATAAAGGCAAAAGCCCAACAAAAAAAAAACATTAAAAAAACAATAACATATTAAAATAGAAAATACAACAAAATTGAAGGAATAATAAAATCTGTAACATATACAATCAATTTCAAAGCTCGGCACAAAGTCCACCGAATGTATAATTGGTCATAGTGTACAGAAAAAAGGGTAATTTTAAATCTAATCTAACTTTTTGTTCATTTTAGCAACAATGAGGTAGCCAGAATCTTCTGAGTGGCGGGAGCGGGAAGAAGACAAGGCGTAACGGACGATGAGGCCAGAGAGGTACGATGGAGCAAGCCCATGCAATCATTTATAGACTAGCAGGATAACCTTGACATCTGAGCGAGACTTAATAGGCAGTTAATGGTTAAACACTCTATACTATAGCAATGATTGTTGTCAGAGCTATTTAACATATTTTAACAAACAAAATAAATCCACATTGGGTTAAATAGATCAAATAAGGGAGAAACCAGGGGAAAATGAGAACCTTGACCTTCATGTTAGCTGATCAAGATTAGATTAGATTAAATCAAATTACATTTACAAAGACCAGAAGGTCAACCAAAGTGCTGTACATGATCATGAGGCAAACATACAATAACACAAGTAGCATAGTAAAACAAAGTCAAAGCAACACAAATAGTACACAGGTTAAGATTAGATCTATTTATACTTTATAGATAAATTAAAAAAAACATTGACATACAGTTAAAGCAGTCTAATGTAGAACATGACAAATGCACCAACTATAGATCGTATTTGAAGCACCCTTAATTGACCTGGCCGTACCATTTTTAGATAATTAATAAGTCATGGAATGACAAGAATGCCCGTCCCCCACTTTAATAAGGCAAATGATTAGATTGATTTCAGACCAGCGGTCCCTTATCTAATCAAGAATGTTATGTGTTCCTGATATATAGACTTGACACGTGTGTGTGTGTGTGTGTGTGTGTGTGTGTGTGTGTGTGTGTGTTTGTGTGTGTTTGCGCGTGCATTGCACGCACGCACGCACGCACGTACGTGTACGCATACATGTGTGTATTGTAGGGGCTGCTGACTGCGTATCGTGGCCTGGTGAGGGTTGGGGGGCCAAGGTACAATTTACATTTTGAACGTTTTTCTCCATACTGGGTTCTGCTTCTTTTGCCTCCACCTAACCATAAACCCTGTGATTGTGGTAAAATAAAACTGTATAAAAGGGGCTCATATTTGCCATAACTTGAGATTGCTGATATACATTAATTTCAGATATCCAGAATGATATGCCCAGCTCTACTGTACATACCCAATATCTTTCATTATACAGTCAAGATTGATTCTTTGTTTTCCCGTCTGTCATTTGGGGGGGGGGCACCAGGCAAAGGAAAGTATGGGCGCGCTGCGCGCTATGCTCAGATGCAATTTATATGCCTTGGATTGTGTTCTGAGGGCAGCGTTCAATTTCATTGGCCCTCGCCCCCGTCCAGTCAACAAGAGTGGGATGCAGGGCTAATAGTGGGATGAGAGTGAAGCACTTGCTAAATGTAGTTCTAGCTAAAGTATTAATGTTTAAAAGTTGTACCTTATGAGAGCAGTAGTTGCAGGAATTGGTGCAAATTCAGCAGGAACAGAGAAGAATTCAGTAGGAGCAGAGAGTAAGTTTGGAAGCTGGAGCAGAGTGATGCAATATGGCTGCCGCTCCAAAATTCAAAGTCACATCTGCTCTCTGCGCATACACGTAATTTTGGAACGAACTTCGTACCTTCCCTACTTCCTTCAAGTGTTACATGCACAATACATGCACAATAGCAGCACCCTGACTCTGTTTGACCAGAATGGAACAGAGCCTTATTCGTATCATCTGTAACACACTCCGTTGAGATACAGACGCCCCAGAGCCGGAAGAGGTGTCTACTTTTAAATGTCTATGACCGGAAGTAGGAAAAGTTATTCTGTGTGAGCCCATTGGCCAGGGTCAGTGGATTGGACAGTCGCTGCACTATAGAGACTCCTACTCAGGGATGTGCACACATAGACATCAAAGGGGGCTTCAGCCCCTGCCCTTTTACCTGTCTGTAAAACAACTGCCCTCTCCAGACCACCAATGCAGCATTTACTGATGGTGAAAGAAATGCGAATGGCCTCCTTTCCTTTCCATGCCATGCCGGAAGGCAGCATTCAGGAGAATTGCTTTTTTCCGAAGTCTCCTGAAGTGAAAACATTTGTTTAGAAATCCATGTTGTACTGTACATTGCATCTCCACTAGCTAAAAAGTGCTGGGTTGCGGCCTGGGCCGTGGCTCAGTGGTCCAGGCACCTTGGCTGGTAATTGAAGCCCGACACACACCGTCTGCGACCGCCGCGCGTACCGCCGCGGCACAGTATTGCCGCACGCCATAGCCGCACGGCAACACCAACAGGACGCGGCGCTACCACGCGGCTGGGGAGTTTTGTTGACTATTCCATTGCCACGCCCACGGATAGCCGGGTGGAGGCCGCGCGGCAACGCCTGGAAAATAGAACAGCGGTGCATCGGCGCGGCAGGCGAGGCGTGACCGCGCACCAGCGCGCGTCGGACGCAGCCGGTGTGCGTTAGGTTCATTGAAAATAATGGAGGCGGCTGTGTCCGCCGCGCGGCGGCGCGCGGGGGACACAGCCGGTGTGTGGTGGGCTCCAGTCTGGCAGTGTGCTGCAGGCTCGACTCCCGATCCCGACGGCCTTACTGCATGTCATCCCCCCATCTCTCTCCCCATTTCCTGTCAGCCTACTGTCTGTCCCTCCATAAAAAAAATTAAATAAAGGTGAAAGCCAAAAAAAAAAGAGTGCTGGGTTGCGGCCCCTAAAATAGCCGATCTGATCCGATGTGAATCTTTTGATACTGTTCTGACTCCATAATCTACAAGCGCGTTGTGAACTTGTAGATTGTCCAAAAGTGCCCTATTACGGGATTTCAGCCCCTGCACGTCCCTGCTCTGTACAGGTGGTCTGGGTGCCTGTTCAGCACAGAGTGGAAGTGGGAGAGACAACGTGCATAACAGGGACTATACACATTGGCATAATACAAAATTGGGCAGAATTTTTTAAAAGATCAAAAACTGTTGAATGTGTCGGAATTAGGAAAGCCAATACTGTGGCTTTACTTTAATTGTGTTTAAAGCCTTTCTGTATGGGTAGCTAATACCAAAATCACACCCGTGTGAAGTGAGGTGCGCTCTTATAATCGTACATCATCCATTCATTGTCAATAGAAACTTTGTGTAGGACAAAAATACTGATTTGCTGCCTCAGACATATACGTGGCCTAAATTCTCCATTCATTGTCAATTGAATTTAATGTTTGTGTTAAAATCTACACTATATTGTTTTCTTTTCTTTTCTTTTCTTTTCTTGGTTATTGTTGTTTTGCTTTCTTTATATCTGTAATTCTCTTGTAATGTTCATTGTTGTTTTGTATTGTCATTTGTGTGGAAAAAGGAAAATAAATACATTGTTGGAAAAAAAATCTACACTATACACATACTATACAAACACAATGAGTTTTGATCAACTAGGAGTGGCTTGAAAAGATGTTTGCGTGAATGCAGCCGAGCTCATTGGGTTGACTCGGCTCACCCCAGCCTGAGGGAACCCCGGAATGGGGGATTGGATCAGGCTGATCACCGCCATGCATGTGGTTCTGCTTCGTGACGTCCAAGGCCAAGGCCAACTTAATTGTTGATGTGTTTGTAAATTCTCCCCCCCCCCCCCCTCTCTCTCTCTCTCTCTCCCTCCATACCCAAACTTCTCTCCATGCCAGTGTTGCCATAAAACACATCTCCGTCTCCCCTCATGCTTGAAGCCGGAGCTCCCTGGGTTGGTTGAGTGCGAGCAGTGCCACCAATCTTTGTTGGGGGACCGAGAAGGGGGTTTATTTCATATCATGCTCCATAAACCGGCACTAAACCTGGGAGAGAGGGAGAGCGCAATCAGTAGGTGAACACACTGTGGACCGCAGGGATGCTCCCAACATGCAGGCTATACCTCAAACTCCCCCAGAATCACGCCGACCGTTAAATCAAAGATGGGGGCGGTAGCCACACTGCAGAGTGCCTGAGATTAGTGCCAGAGAAAGGATTCCACCTAATTGCAAAAGGAAGCCCCAAGAATGCCTCCTTTAAGCAGTATCATGATGAGATTGAAAATATGGCGAATAGAACTTATGAAGGATTGCAAGAGGCAAGTGGCTAAATATGACACTTCCAACATTAAGCCCAACTGTGTGCCAGTTGGCAATCTGTACAAAGCGCTTTACATATAGATTGTACATTACATTCACCCATTCACACACACACACATTCATGTACATTTATACACCGATGGGGAAGGAAACAAACGATGCAAGGAAACCAACCTGCACATCAGGAGCAATTAGGGGTTCAGAGACTTGCTCATGGACACTTCGACAATAACTCTGGGAGAGCCCGGGATTGAACTGGGAACCTCGCGGTTGCCATCTGGCCAATCTACCGGCCACTCTACCCCTGAGCCACGGTCTGTGTCGGCCCACTTTGCTGTGATACTGCAGGGTTGGATGGATGCACCACAGATCACCCAAACTGGATATGAAATGATAATCTGATAATCACAAAACCACCCCGTTCTCAAAAGCATCAGGCTGTGAGCTGTTCTTAAGGCAGGGTCACTTCAGGTTAGGCTTTAGGTTGTAATGCAGGGTCGGTTTGCTGGAGACCATGCTCAGTGTATACCACCTCCTGCACCCTTACATCTCCAGACGATAACCCATTTCATCATTTCACCAGCCTGTCCTCAAAGGCTATTCTGATTGAAGGGCGGTGGGGGGGAGGGGGGGGGGGTAATATACTGAAGCAGAGGGGGGCTGGTGAACCTTTGGAGTGAAATAGAAAGCCATGCCAGCAGTGCCACTGCTAGTAACGACAAAGACTCCGCTGAAAGGTTGGGGCTGTACAGTTAATTCAACTTGACAGCATAAGGGATAAAAATGGCTTTCTCCTCTATAGCCAACCGGTGGGCTAACCCTGTCCAATCTCTTTGATGGAGACGGGTGGGCGCGCACCCCCCCCCCCCCCCCCTCCTCCCCCTGGTAAGAGAGTGGGAGGGGATATGCTTTATCGTAGGTGAAAAGTTGCAATGTTTTCTGAGTGACTCAGCCTCAAGGGCAGCTATAGCAAGAGATTAGATGATGTTATTAGAAAGTAATGGGCTGTACCCTCCACTCATAATCCTCCTATGAGCCGTGTGTGTGTGTGTGTGTGTGTGTGTGTGTGTGTGTGTGTGTGTGTGTGTGTGTGTGTGTGTGTGTGTGTGTGTGTGTGTGTGTGTGTGTGTGTGTGTGTGTGTGTGTGTGTGTGTGTGCGTGCGTGCGCGTTACGGCGACATCAGTATCATTATTACATCCCCTTGCATTGTGTAAAATGTCCCAAACATATCTCCTCTGATTACTGTTGGCTATTTTAAATTGGCATCCCTTTAAGCACTTACATCAGTACAGTATCTACATCACTGTCTCACGGATAGCGAAAATAGACGATGTACAAGCTCACACCGTGCCGCGATGCAAAGCGTTGTGAGCTTGCAGATCTGCTCCCTATTTTGAAAACGTTTTGAATAGGGATGCCAGGTTGAAAGTGAAAGACATATGCCTCTCTCCACAGAAAGTACACGCCTCTGTAGCAGAGAATCCCTGCCTGAAGACCAGAAGCCTAATATCTCCAAAACTCTACAGATGCATATAGTTCAAAACATAATGAAGTTTGAAGATGAGTTCTGTCCGAGCAAGGGGTCAACAGATACTGACTAGCTGATGTCATTCATTTCCATTATGCATAACAGCGAAAGATATTTCAGGGGGCATTTTTGAGTGGTGCAACCAATATAGACAGCTATGTGTGTGGTTGTGTCCCTGGGTCTGTCTGTCCCTGTGTCCCTGGCTATGTCCGAGCACGAAAATAGCATTATAGCGTTTGTTCACCACAAAGTGTCATTGTTGCACAGCCTAACACACAGACACACACAGCCCAGGGAGCTCGGAGGGCTTGTACAGTACAGTACAGTACAGTACAGTACAGTACAGTACAGTACAGTACAGTACAGTACAGTACAGTACAGTACAGTACAGTACAGTACAGTACAGTACAGTACAGTACTTTCTTTCTGGCAGCCATGCTGCCGAAAAAGAGTCTTCAATGCCAAAAATAAATAAACTGGGTGACGCATGCCCAGGCGAGGTGAAAGCCCGAACGAGCTGCCTGTGCCGTTTAGTGTCAGTCTCCGTTTCTTCTAAAATGGACTTAGCAACTTCTTTTTGTCCATTTGAATTTTATTTTAATGTTCTGTGTATGAGGTTTGGCTCTGAAGGAGGCTAACCAGATCTGGTTATGGGGTTTGGCTACTCTTTAAGTTCAGGTATAGGCCTACTATATTGAGCATGTGCAAGAAAAATGTCTCCTTGTTTGATCAGAGTCTGTGTGTCCTGATCTGATCTCGTAAAACACAGACCCACATTTCATGTGCACACAGCCAGTAGGCCAACTTAGAACATGTGTTTTATATTGTGCAACAAAGGAAAAAGGCACTATTCTGGTGAAAAAAGCCTTTATTGATCTGGCTATTTCAAAATGGAATTTGTTCAAATCTGGGATAACCTACAATTTAGAAATAGAGGAATGGAAGCGCTGCAGGGATCTGTTAGTGGCTCTTAGATGGGTGCTCTTTGGTGATACAGGTAAAACCATAATGACAAAAGGTATCCTTCCTCCAAGTTGTACTGCTTGTCAAGGTGTAAATTGCAGACTTGAAAAGAAAATAATCCAAGGCACTACAAGTAGCAGCCTGCACGGCCTTCTACATCAGGGTATACCCTGAAGAAGGCTGTGTGAGCCGCTATGCGTGGGTATGGTTGCAGGCAATATGGTTGCTGACAAGAAAACACGTACTGTACCGTACTACCTACCTATAATGATGTGTGTGTCACATGTACTGTATGGTTGTGGGCATGGATTGAGAAGCACTCGACACCGTTCAAAAATCGGATTCATCTGCAAAAAACAGATCACAGTTGGAGAAAATACAAAAACAACTGAATTTGAGGTTAAATGCCAACCCCAAAAGGGGGTGGCAATTGGCATCCCCCGGGCCTGCAAATGACACCCCTGGGCCTTCCTATATAATTAAGTCGGCGTCGCGCTCTAAACATCTGACCCACATAATTTCTCCTCGTTATTTGAAAAATGTAATAAAAACTCTGTCTGTGACGATCATTCCAACTCAACATCTATAATAAAGCGCAAATGTGTCGACATGGCCGTAATTATGAGAAACGGAGCCGTGGGGATCGCATGAGGAAATGGCTGGCCGTAATTGCAGCTACCGTAAATGCATGTTTTATAGCCTTTATAAAGTATTCATGTTCCATGGTTGATGGGTCCAGAATGTTTCATGATAGCATGATGTACAGCACGAATGAGCAGAGTAATAAAATATGCCAGGGAAAAAAAAGGGCAAATGGAGGATGCTTCTGGGACTTAACCCATTTAGACCTGGGAACGATTCTACAAAATATCTTCTAAATCCTGACAGTTTTCTGTCAGTGGTTCTCAAACTATTTCATGTCAAGGACTCCCAAAAATATATGTAATTGGCCGCCGACCCCCATCTGAAAATATGTTGTTCCAGGGACTCCCCAGAAGCAATGATTTGAGTTAAAAAACGTTCGCTCTGAAAGAATATATATTCCAAATGTGCTCCACATTTTCATGATTTTTCAAAAATAGCAGACCCACAAGCTCGTAGCTCGTAGCTCATAGTGCGCCACCTCGTGGCGCGCTATGAGCTTGTAGATCTGCTATTTTTCAATAGCTAAAGTATAACACAATGCTTAAAACACCAAAAGGGGTTCCCGCCCCAAAATGGGTTAAAAATAGCTGGGGTAAAACAGTCTAATATTTTAACACGGATGAGTTGTTCTATTGTAATTCGAGCCATCCAGTCCCCCCGTTTCCTGTGAGAAATGACTGCATGTTGAGTAGTATTTTGAAGAAGTTGCAGGATAATGAATCCAAGCTCGCAGATATCCTTCAGATACTGTATAGCTCTCCCTCTGCATATTATGGGCGCGTTCGGAAATAGCGCACTGAGCGCAATGTGCAATGCAAGCTAATAGGCACTAATGTGCTCTGGTGCGGTATTTCTGAAAGCGCCTCTTATCTCTTTGTGCTACATTTGCCAGTGTTGTGCCTGGATGCTCAGGAGCTAATACTGAGGGATTGAGCTAATACCCTAATACTATAATACTAATACTAATACTGAGCTAATACCCATCAACCATGGAGCTGAAGATGTTGACTCAGTCATATAGTACATATACAGTACCATATATTGTTCACAAAGAGTTTTCTGTGACTCAACATATAAATACACATACATAACTGTAGGCACATTATTAATTAATTCCATTAAAAAGTATTTGTGAGAAAGCTTTGAATATAGTGATAAGGGGGAGGCGTCATTAGGCGTCCTGTGGCACTGAGGGAGTTAATCTGTATGGGAATGAGTATAACACATCACTAACCTTGTCCAGGATTTGAACAAACTATACAACAACTGCTAACAGTGTAGTTACTGTGCATATACTGTAACAAATGAAATTGAATTTGATTTGTGAACCATTGTTCATATATAAATATTGAATATTATGTGACTATTGTTTTGTTTACTATCTGTAGGCCTAGGTAATATTATGAGATATTAGTTTCCGATGTAAAACATTTGTCTGTTGTATGCAGAAACATTAACATAATCAACTGGGGCGTTTCCTCATTTTGATCAAATCCTCGCTATACCGCAGCAGTTCAACGCCTCTCTGGATAAATATGTGAAAATTATATAATAGAAAAATCAATTAGATGTATTTGAGTGTTAATTAATTCTCCACGCCCACTGGAGAAGAACCGGTGGAGAAGATTAGGGTTCGCACTGCAGTCAAACTAATTCATCTTCATCACGTTCAGCATCTTTCATTCGGTTCAATCATAGCCTACTCATTGCATCGTATTCGTCAGGCACGAGGAGGCGTAGAGATTAGAAAACCTGCACAAATATCCAATGCTCAGGGACAGGCAGAACCTTATATAGGCTACACACACACACGCACGTGTATAAAATTACACATGCACAAACTCTCACACTGTGTCTTGGCCCGGCAGTGAGCATGTGATCTTCACCTCTGGAGGCCCTGTATGGGTGTTATGCAGCTCTGCCCCCCCCTTGGCAGCCGGCCGCCTCTTGGCAATCAATGCTCATTTTGCTCGCTCATCCACACCTCCTGCATTGATCTGCACGTCTGCCTGGGCATCCTGTAGGCAGGAAGACAGCAACTCCACGCTGCTCGGGACACAGATGGCCATCACAGACCCAGGAGACCACAATGCTGTTCCAGATCCTTAGCATCGGGAGCAAGGCAGAGGCAACTGGACTTAAAAAGGGCTGGAGTATATATACGTAAATGAAAGCACCGAATGATAACATGTGATGTATGGATGAGTATAAGGATTGGGTGGTTGGTATCGATAGTCGATAGATGTACGGGACGGAAGGAGGGATAAAGATCGCAGGTAGTAGTAAAGATTACATTAAAGGACCTATAACATAAAATTCTACTTTTTCAATTTCTTTTGTGTTTTGGGGCTCCCATAGGCCTATGTGTTTTCTATCCCCACAAATAACCAATTTTGAACAATCAGGCTTTCATATCATATCAGGTGTTTTAATGGAAATTGCTCTCAAATCAACTGATTTTGGCCTCATCGTGATGTCATCAATGTTACCCTACTTTGTATAATTCCTCCTCTTCTTCAGTCTTCAGTTCCAAATTTGCATTTCCACTTTGTTTACAATGTCCACCATTGTTGATTTTCCAAGCTGGCATGGAATGGAAACAAGCCTGGGTTTTATAGCATCAGTATTATAATGACTCAAATATTAAAGATGGAGTGCCACCATTTTTTTCCACCCTAAAACATGATCATCAGGTATTATTACAATATAAGGGGGAAGAACTGTTTTCCAAAAAGTGTACAGTATTTGTTAAAATCATGCTTTTATGTGGACACGCCCACCAGTTCATTAAGTATGCCTGGTCTGCCTGGTGGGTGGTGATGGATGGTGATCCACCTGAACTGAAGCCACACCCACAGCTGTAGTTTTATGATAAAGGGGGAGGGGTTAGGGGTGGGGCTGATAGTGTGGTGTCACTATATTACTGTTTACTTCATTGGCCCGTTTGACTGTCAAGGGTTCAGCCTCCAGGAAGAAACCTTAAATACAAAGTTAATACACCGTTGCACATAAAAACAACTCCAGGGTGTCTAATGAAGTACTGTCACCTCATAGACACATGAAAAACTGGAAAAATAAAAAAATTGTGGCACTCCATCTTTAAATAATCTGCATATCAGCACCCCCACCACCTCAGGACATTGTGGTACGGCAGCTAAAACGGCTTTCAAAGTCCAGAAAGAAATGACAAGGTTATATCAGAGTGATGATTGAGGCTCAAACCATTAGAAATAACTTTGAGGGACATAGACAATATGATATTAAATATTAAAAGCAGTTTTAAAATGCATGTTATTTGCACTTTAACATTAGGTATCACATTACCTGGAGGCAATGAAGGAGAACTGTGGGACGTACTTTATTACTTGCGTGGGTGGTTGTTTATTGGCAGTCGTTTCCAGCCAAAGTATACGAAATTCTCCCAAAGTTTACTAATGAAACGCCACAATAAAGACGACTTTGTGAGCTGTCAGCTGTGGGAGTTGGAATATTGAATATGCCTGCCGTCGAAATCTAATTACAGTATATGAGATGATCTCACATTAGGGACCCAACAATGCACAGTGAAGCAAAACTAATGTGAAATGTTATATTTGTTATATTATTGTATATTTACCTAATCTGTCAGGCTGCATTGGCTCTATTATTGTGTACTGCCAAAAGTAGTGACTATATTTTCATCACGAATATAAGATTAAAGTAGAATACATAACATCTCAACACTGCACTGCACTCACTGGTGCGGTGCTAGCAATTGACCCAGTAGGTGACCTCATCTGAATGAGTGGTGGTGACACTGTAGACTTTATTTGAATGAATATCCTTGAGCTGTTGGTAATAGAGTTCAAACTTCCTCTGTCAGACTCAGAGAGATCTGATGAATTAATCCCATAAGTCACCGTTTACTGCATTAAGTTACTGTGTAATTACACCATCATTATAGAACGCCATATATCTTTTTCAGGTCAAGGCACATTTTAACTTCTGTACTTTGTGAAACACCTTCAGTTATAAAAAATAAAATAAAAAGTTTAATTGCAAATGAATTGCTTGCTTAACTAACTGATCGATCGGCCTGGGCCGTGGCTCAGTGGTCCAGGCACTTTGGCTGGTAATCCAGTCTGGCAGTGTGCCGCGGGTTCGACTCCCGATCCCGACGGCCTTTACTGCATGTCACCCCCCCATCTCTCTCCCCATTTCCTGTCAGCCTACAGTCTGTCCCTCCATAAAAAATAAAAAAAAAAGACCTAACTGATCGATCCATTACTATTAAGCCCTGATCATCCATATATCCCTCAATCCACCCACTTTATCAATCCATCAATGAATTATGTGTACAGTATACACAATATACTGCATTGCATGATTCTAGTGAATCATGCAATGAATGCAGAAGCAGCAGCGTACAAAGAACAATGACATTATTTGGCCAGGAAAGCCGCACTGTCTCTGGGCAGATGCTGAGTTGCCATTTCAAATGAGGTCACTCACTTCCCTTCATATTCTAATGACATTTATTGATGTCTTGATGTCTAATAAGTTTTCTCTTTCTCCGTGCAGCACTGGTAACGCACCGAGTGGCTCTTCCAGAGGCAGGGAGTGGGGGACTGGGGGTCGTTGTGAATTAGAGAGATAGACAATCACAGATAGGAAAAAAAAATAGGAGAAGAGAGAGATAAACAGCCAGAAATGGAGAGAGAGAGAAGAGAGACAATGAGAGACGTCCCAGGAGTTCTGTCATACTAGTCCCTTGGCCGAGAGCTACCAGTCAATTATTCTTCATTAGACTTTTATCTTCCCACTCCCGTCTGTCTGTGTGTGGATGGAGACTCCTCTGAGGACTGTCAGGTATTTCTCATTATTGATACAGTCTGGCCTGAAGGATTCATGTGAGGTGTTGTGACCCGACAGGCTGCACGTATAGACACAATGCCGGCGGTGTATGAAGCAACTAAGTACGTTTAGGGTACTTGAGTACAGTTTTGAGTTTTTTACTTTATACTGGAGTATTTCCAATTTTCTGTATTTTGTACTCCTCCACTACATCACAGAGGCAGATACTATACTTTGACTCCACTACAATTATTTTAATACTTTAGTTACTAATTACTTTGTAGATTTTCTAGATTTGAAAATAGGCGATCTACAAGCTCACAATGCTCACAATGCGTCACATTGTGAGCTTGTAGATCTGCTATTTTCTAAATACTTTTTATACGTTTGTATATACATATATGTGTAATTCAAATGGACGGGAAGTGTGTTTGAATGCCATGGAATTCTGCACTGTTTGTGTGCCGTGTATAATGTGTAGATACGCTCGGAGGATATCTTGGAATATTGCCCTCGGCGTACACTCAAATGTATAATTCAGATGACAGCTATATGCATTGCATCGATCTTGGCCGAGTTTTGACTTTTCAGTGTCACAGAAAAAGGTCCGTCTGTGAATGTGACCAAGAGACAATGCCAAGGACATTACTAATCAAATCAACATTCTTCAATCAAAATATCACATTTACTGCCACAGTGTAATGTTTCACAGATATGTTTGGTGTTGCTGTTAATGGCGTGGAGTGCCAATAATACGCGTGAGACCCAGAAAGCTTGTGTATTTCCACAGCAAAGACATCGTCTGACTTAAGCATTCCGGAGGGTTTTTGTGTTGAACATTCCTGTGTGTTGTCATTATACCCGTGAGATATGAGAGGCAGTGTTCCATTTCTATGACAGCGTTTATTTTGTCTCATGGCTATCCTTGGTGCACAGAGATGAGATTGTCCTGATCCTTCTGGAACGTCTAACATTCTTTTCACTCTAATTGCAGTTCTATCAAGCGCTCATTTCTGTGACAGCATTATCAAATACTTTCTCGCAGTTTGCCATACCAATCGCACTAAGTAGGACATACCTGCACCTATACACCCATGCAGGGATGCCTGCCTTTACCAGAAAGGAACTGGAACATCACATTCACATTAGAAATTGTCTATGCTTAACGATTCTGGGCTGGTGGGCTGGTGGTCCCAACACCAATGACTCATTGTGTGCATATACGTACACAAGAATACGACGATCAAAAGGGGACACTGCCGACGACTACGACGGAAATGTCAGCATTAATGTTCATTAGTGCCGTTCTTGCTTTCATTTTGTGTAAAAACTAAAAACCCATACTGCAAGAACAAAAGAGCAAAGACATTGAACAAAATTGACCGCCAAATGAGAGAGAGGCTGGTGGCGGTGGGCGTCCTGCTATCAAACCACTCTTTGATGCTTTAGGTCGACCTGAGATAAAAGATATGTTGCTTTCATCTCCACTTTTTGAGCGAAGTACAAATGCAAAGCCTCCCTCTTTGAAAAGCTCTGCGAATGTGACTGATGGTACATCTTTGCCACGACAACCTAAAAGTATTGATGTATGCTTCCTTTGCATTTCAAAGAAATTATTCCTTTCGGCACAGGGAAAACTATCAGTCCCTGTAATTGTTAAGAGACTGTGATGTGATTGATGAATGTTAATGCTAATTAGTTTTACAATTATTCAATCATCCATCCATTTTGATTTACTTTTCTTAATATATATATATATATATATATATACATGACTGATTATTAGGGGTCTAATGATGCATTTTGACAGCAATACGATACGTATCACGATACATGGGTGACGATACGATACATGATGATGATACAGTATATACAGTATGTTCAAAACTCCGCCGCCCGCCTGCTCACCAGAACCAGATCCAGGGACCACATCACACCCATCCTCCGTGAACTCCACTGGCTCCCAGTCAAGTCCAGAATTGATTTCAAAATACTCACTATCACCTACAAAACCCTCAACCACCAGGCCCCCCCTCTACCTCTCTGAACTCATCAACCGCCATCCCCTCTCACTCCCTCAGGTCAAGCACTGCCAACCAACTGGAACCCCACAAATCCAACAAACGAACTCTTTGGAACTCACTCCCAACACACATCAGAGCTGCCCCAAACCTTCGAAATGTTCAAAAGCACACTCAAAATCCACCTTTTCAAACTGTCTTTCCCTACATAACCCCCCCCCACACACACACACACACACACACACACACACACACACACACACACACACACACACACACACACACACACACACACACACCCTTCTTGTTTGTCCTTTTTTTATTTTGATTTCTAGTTTTTAACCTTTTAAACCTTTTAAATAGTTTTTCTAATACAAATGTCTGTACTTCTTTCTGTAAAGCGACTTTGGGTACCCAGAAAAGCGCCATATAAATCGTATATATTATTATTATTATTATATAGCTGCAACTTCAAGAAGCGACACGAGGGGCCAAGGAATGTAGCAATAAGAAAAAAAGACTTTAGGGCTCCATTTTCGCCACCACTAAACCCCTTATCCCTAAACTTCTTTGCCTTTTTTTTTGTATTTTGCAAAACATTTTTGAATAGTTAAAATGGCCAGTCTACAAGCTCACAACATGTCAATGTAGATTGGCTAGTTGAACTATTCAAAATGGTACAAACAGCTGGGTGACCTAAAGTGGCATTGTTGAGCAGCTTAACCCATTCTGGGCGGGAACCCCTTTTGGTGTTCTAACTAAGCATTATGTTATACTTTAGCTATTGAAAAATAGCAGATCTACAAGCTCATACCGCGCTACGAGCTT
Organism: Protomyctophum parallelum; assembly: GCF_964188405.1. Classification (NCBI taxonomy): domain Eukaryota; kingdom Metazoa; phylum Chordata; class Actinopteri; order Myctophiformes; family Myctophidae; genus Protomyctophum; species Protomyctophum parallelum. Next base: position 25,229,840 of record NC_139717.1, read on the forward strand.
GTAGGTCTGCTATTTTTGAAAGATCTTTGAATATATATTCTTTCAGAAGACTTTTTTATTATTTCGACGTCAGGCCTAAACTATAACTTTAACTGCAGCCAGCCAGCGGTGTTGTTTAGCAGCCTGCACCACTCAGTTCACATGGGTGTGATTTCTCTTATTGCTTGGCCCCGTCTTATCGCTGCTTGCAGCTATATATTTTTTTTTAAATTGCAAAATAAAACGCAACTCAAGGCAAGTACTTAGTATTGAATTGACACAATCGATTATTTTCATTGCAAAACGATTCGATACCGTTTTTTTTTTTTTTTTTTTTAAGATATTTTTTTGCGGCTTACGCCTTTTATTGATTTTTTGAAGGGACAGACAGTAGGCTGACAGGAAACGGGAGAGAGATGGGGGGATGACATGCAGTAAAGGCCGTGTCGGGTCCGGGAGTCGAACCCGCGGCACACTGCGACTGGATTACCAGTCCGGTGCCCAGACCGTTACGCTACGGCCTGGGCCCGATACCGATTATTTGCATTGCAAAACGATACAACACGATACAAAGTCAAACGATACGATATGTTTCTGTTTATATTTCAATATACGTACTTTGATTCTTGAAATTTAAATCAACTTTTTGATGCAGTTACTATTATCGTTACACCCCTACTGATGATCTCATTTTGATCTTGACCTGGTACTGTGAACTTGACTTTGATCTTTTTGACACAAAATGTAATACTCCCTTCAGGGCAGCCAACTGGTCATTCCAACCACGTGTCATGAAAATCTGCACATCCGTCATTATTATTATAGACACAAGGGCAGGGTAGAAACAGGATCAGGTCAATTCATCAACATAGTGATACTTATATTTCTCAGTCAGTATGTTCCGCTGAAATCACTACGATGAAGCATATATCAGACTGTCCGGATTAGTGTGCACAAGAAATGTAGCATTTATCTGTCCACAGGTTTGTGAGATTATGACTGGCACGCGCGCGCGCACACGCACGCACGCACGCACGCACACAAAAGGCTCTTAGATAGCTAGAGCCTCCTGCGGAGCCACGCCGTAAAATTGTGCTGAATTTCTCTCACAACACATGTCAGAAATTTGTCATCCGTCAACTTTCAAAGTGCTGGAAATTACTTACATATATACGTCTCCATAGCAACGCCTCACTGACTTATACTGTATACACTCTTTTTAACATAGAAGAAAGACCAAACTGAATGATCATACTGAAATAGACAATACAGCTGATGTTAATTTCACAGTGGCGACTTATCCCTGTAAACAGTAGAAAATAAACAGACTTAATAATATTATTGTATGTTGTGTGCAGCATTTTGTTTTACAAATGCCGATTTCATTAACCCTACACGGGTGATTTTCACCCGGACAATTGTATTTTTTTGTAATTTACATAATGTTGCTGATGTCTGAGGTGGGTGGGTCTCTCAGTATACCTTCATGATGCTCAGTGACATCATAGGTTTGTTTCACTGCCCACATCCTCTACAGGCAGGTGTTTGGGTGAATTTCACCCGTGTGAATAGATAGAGTAATTGAGATATATCCCATACAACCACAATGAGCTTATTATATTATTATTACCAGTAAGACGCCCTGAGGGTGCACGCATCCGCCTGGGTGATGGCAGACGGCTGGGCGAGCACTGGTGCTTTGGCATGGGGGGGCTGGGGGGTGGGGGGGGGTCGGATCAACATATCGAATGAATTCTGTACTGGCCATGTATTAAGCGTCGGCGATGATGATGCAGCGCCCCACATTTCACACGGGTGTGATTTTAAAAATAAGTTTTTCACAGATTTTGTTTTTCACAGATTTTTTTTTTTTTTTTTTTGGTGAAAAGTCATGATGAAATATTAAAGAAGAGTACCGGTACCTCAGGTTGCCATAGTATTGCTGTACTTCAATATAATATTTTGATGAAAAGTATTTTTTATGGAATATTTCACATTGGTTAAAATATACCCGAGTTTAGCGATTATTATTGTATTTGAAGATTTTTGACTCCGTTTTTAGCTCATTTCTGAGCAAAATCTAAATACAGAGGGAGTTGGCGGTGTACAGTAGTGTTGCTCACTTCCTATAATGACAGGAAATGGGGAGAGAGATGGGAAGTGACACACGCGCGGCAAAGGTCGTTGGGATCGGTGCTGCAGTCACCTACTGTATACTTACTGTACACACCAGATCATATAGAGACTCATCAGCTTAATGAGAGGTTACTCTGAATTAGCATGTATAGCACTGCATGACAGGGAATAGTGTTCAAACTATTACCGGTATGTAAGGTGGAAATTCCACTGGGTCTTTCATTCATTCGTAGAAAAGTTGCTTACCTACAGAGTAAAATTATCTCACAGCCAGAACTCTATAATTCTCATTACTCCTCCTAACACACTGCAGGCGTTCCAGGCAGCCTGCACCTGCTTTACAAAGGAGTTCAAGCCAGGTAAATGCATCTGGGCAAATATGGCAAATGATCAAAGTACAATATTAAAATGCAGAAAGAAAATACTAACAAAAACCAAATTCACTCCTACATACTGTGCTGTTTCTGTGCAGAATTCACTGTGTTCAGCCACATAGCGAGACTTCATCAGTCTCAATCTGGTGAATGTTGGTTGGTTTGCTTCTTTAAGTTGCTGTTATAAGGTGTTGAGGTCACATGAATGTTTCACGGTGAGCATGAAAAGTGCTTGGCTATACATCTGTAAAACTAGAAGCGCTCTGTTATACCTAAATTCATATCTACAGTAGCTTATGTTCGGCAGTGGAAACAAGATAGCCTGGTCTTGCGTAAGTCCTTGGAGAATTATTGTACTTGTACTGAGTATGGACTAAGCTTCAATCACTGGATCAAAAATATTTGATCCAGTACAGTACATACAAATGCACTTGAGGCCTTGGAAAGCTAAAATGTGGTGGAAAAGAGGGATAGATGTATTTTATTGAGTTTCATGGTAACACAGAACTTATACGCAGGGATTTGCAGATGAGACATTTTGGCCGATATCGATATCCTATATACTGTAATTAATTGTTCTTATGGCCGATACGATGTCGATATGATCTCATTCTGAATTAAAAGATTATAATAATTTTGTCAATTTTGAAAAATAAATTTTAACTGGGTATCTGCACTGCAGGAGAAAGAAACAGAGTCCGCAACACTGGTAAGGAAAAACTCAGTTCTACTTGGTTTATTGTTTCAACGTTTCGATCTGGGATCTTCTTCAGGAATCTGTGCCTATATAAGCGCGCCTGCAACACTAACCATTAGTCTGAAGGTATGGTTTTGATGTTTTGCTGCATTGATGATAGAATATTACTGTTGTGATTGTTAGTAAAGCCATAATGTTAGTAAGTTAATGATGTTTGGTTGGTTACTTTAAGGTTTGTTACCTATTCACACTGTATAGGCATGTAATTCCCATGCCATGTTAAACCAGGTTAACTATTCAGTCAATAGAATAGAATAGAATACTTTTATTGGCAGTTTAAAAAAATGCCAAAGTGGATTACACAAAAATAAATAAAAGTTCTCTGCATTTGACCCATATCTTGGAGCAGTGATCAGCAGCCATGCCACGCTCGGGAATTGTATTAGTTGATTTGACCACCCAATACAACCCATTTATGCTGAGTGCCAAGCAGGGAGGCATCAGGTCCCATTTTTACAGTCTTTGGTAGTTTGGTATGACCCGGTCCGGGTGATTGAACCCCGATCTCCCAGTTTCAGGGCGGACAGCCGGAGACTCTAACCACAAGGCCACTGTCTGGTAGCCAGCTAATTAAAAGTACAACAAAACATGTTTTAGGACCTCTACATTTCCTGTTTTACATGCTGTAGTGACAGTAGTGTATAGGCAGGCTATTCGAGTTACATTTTAAACACAGGAACAAAATGACAAGCTTGCTCCTGTTTTAATGTCATAAAGACAGCCGTTCCTTAGACAAAACTCTACCTTTCCTGTGGCTAGCTTTTTGACAGGGTGATATGATGATGATGATGATGTATTCAGGCGACAGACGCCACAGAGAGAGCCAAGTCTGAGTGTGTTTCTACTTTCTACCCACAAGGTCGTACTGCCTGGCACCTCAATATTGCTATATTGACAAATCTGGATTCATTTTCTTGCCACCTCTCCCCTTTCTCCCTTATGTACCTTTACTCGTCCTTCTATTTATCTTTTTATACGCAGTACGAAGGCCGTGGCTTTATAGTTGTGTGTGTGGGGGGGCAGCTGTTCTTGGACCAAAGGAATCTTTTCTGCACCGAGGGAGACAAAGCATCGAGCCCACGCGGCTCAATTGTGAGGCAGAGGTTTGTTCAGTCTTCTATCGCTCTATATCACTCTCTCTCCCACACAGCGGTACTAGGAAGTGCAGCCTCAAAGCGTCACCGCCCACAAACCCAAGCGAGGTGATCACAGGCTGACATGAAAATGTACTCTCCCTGAACCAACCAACCAACCAACCAGCCAACCAACCAACCAACCAACCAACCAACCAACCAACCAGCGACTCCAATTGTCTCCCTTCCATGTACATGTGTCGTTTCATGTCACAGTGGTAGAAAATCCCATTACTTCAAAGCCCTGAGCTGCAGTGATGATGGCAATGTGTTAAATACCTTTACATGTACTACTGTATATACGGTATCCATACGCACATAACAAACACACCCACATGCGCATGGATGCACGCGCACGCACACACACACACACACACACACACACACACACACAGAGACATACACTACACTGGAAACAAATGCACGTACATACGCACACTACACTTTTGCAGTCAGACCCACGTACAGACACACGCGCACACACACACATACACACACACACACACACACACACACACACACACACACACACCCTCACACACACACACACACACACACACCGTCATCATGCTGCACAATCAAACAAATCCTTTTGTATAAAAAATATAAGAGTGTGCATAGACGTCCTAGACAAGGCCTGCAGCTTTCGCTTTCAAGAAAAGGAAAGAGAAAATCATGTGGGATGTCACTGAACTGCCACAATGGGTTTTGACACAAAGAGACTTCAGTCAAAACAAAAGCACACATGAAAGCTTGGCAGAGCAGCTGAGAGAACGCTCAGCGTTGCCTGACAGAGTTTGGAATTACAATCATCTGTAATCTATGATTCATGAAAGGCTGAAGGTCTGTATACTGTATTTGTGTCTATTTGAAGCAATGCTTGCAAATAACATTTGCTTTCTGATGTTTTCTGAAGCACATACGCGGCACTGTATGTAGCCAGGCATATTGTTGCCATTGTAAATTAAAACATAGCATAGCAAGATAGCAAGTGACCTCAAATAAATATTAATGTGATGTATTTGTCCAGACATGCTATTTTGACACAAATGTGACAGTATTTATGTATGTAACTTGTTCATTGGGGCGGCAGTGATGCAGATGATGGCAGAGCACAGTATACAGTATAACAAATACACCTGCATGAATGCGAACACATAGACACGGATGCAGTCACTACCAGTAAGACACCATGCCTGTACGTACAATATGTACTCACGGCTTCTCTTACCATTGTGTCGAAGTGTCCTTGAGCACAACACTGAACTCTAAACAACCTCCCCTGACGAGTCGGCTGTGGCCTTGCGATTCTCAGTGTGAATGTGTGTGCCAATGGGTGAATGGTAGGCATGCATTGTAAACCACTTTACAAGTGTCTTTTCAGAGTAGAAAAGCTCTAAATACAAATGAAGTCCATTTGCCACTGAGGTTTTTCGATGAATCGATTGAATACTTAAATAGCGCAGAGGTGTGGTAGTCTAGGATAACGGGTTATCATGAATCTCCCTCTAGTAATCTATACTGTATTGTGTACCTATAATGATTCACACATGGGCAGTGACTGAACTCATTTATCACTACGGTATATATCTGATAGCTTTCCTCATTATGTTAATACTATTTCGTAAAGTACAAGGGGGTGATTATGTAGTGATGACCGCGTCTTTCAAGAGAGCAGCATTGATGAGTGTGTAGGATGTTGGACTACAATATAGTGTTTATAGTCTTTTATTGTGCCAGACATTTTGCAAAACGACCTCTTCGTTTTGGAAAACATCCGTGAAAGGGACACTGCTACAGAGCTGGGGTGCACTGCGGGACTGGAGTCATTTGCTTTGGTGCGTAACTCATTAAATTAACATTCTAAAAGTATTCCATTGACTAACATTTTTGTGCGAGTCATGTACAGTACTCGTGATAAAGGTGGTAACCTCTCTGCCAAACCTCGCAACAGACATGTTGCATGGCATGGTGGGACAGCACAGGATGGGGGGCGGATGACACACACTCTCTCTCACAGAGTGCTCTGTGGGGCAGACTCCCGGCTGGGTTGTCTAGTCTATAGCCGAAGGATGAACAGTATACCACTATACCACCTCTGATTGAACCCAAACATCTCTAGAATGAGGACAGAACTTAAAGGGAAACTTCACCCATTTAGAACACTTTCCTGGTGGTCTTTATGTGTGTAACATGTGGTTTTAGATATTTTAGATTTTAGCAGTGAGCCCAGTATCTTTGGTGTCATCGACACTGGGGTCACTTCCTTCCTAGACTACAATTCCCATAATGCTTTGGTGCACTGCTCCTCCTTGTGGATAGGGGGAGGGCTGTCTTACTGAGACAACATGTAGTCCAGGAAGTAAGTGAGCCCAGTGTCCATGACATCAGAGACACTGGGCTCACTGCTAAAATATCTATTACCACATTTTACACACATAAAGACCCCCAGGAAAGTGTTCTAAAACTTCTAAACGTCATTAACTTACTGTATATTTGTTTGCAAAAAAGGGTGAAGTGTCCCTTTAAGGAAACTCTGCAACTGCGTGATTATATAGGCCACAGATTTTGTTATTCAATTTTTCCCCATTATTCGGTTTCGGTCAGCAGGTGTTTGTTTGCTCCACCGCTCTGCCTTAAATTGAAGCACGCCACATGCTGCTCATGTGGCGTGCTTCCTCCAGTCAGTGGGGACACTGGGGAGGGCTACCATATGACTTCAAATCACAAGCATGATTATTTCAAACTTTTGCCTGGCTTACGAATTTACGATTGATTATTGTTATTTCTGAAATAGTGAAAATAGCTCGGCTGTTTGCGCTATTTTTGCATGGCACCATTGTACAACTATCTACAATCTACAACTAAATAGGCTACTGTATAATACATGGCTTAGGTTAAGCCGACTAATTAATTAAACAAATAACTATTTGAATTTATTTTGTGTCGATTCGTTGATATCAACAACATTTTATATTTATATTTATATTTATAATTTCTTTATAAGAAATGTAAAAATAAATATTGCCAAAAAGAAACCCTGCTTTTCCATTAATCAATTAACCAACATGGTTATTGGTTCTAAAAAATGGTTTCGATATACAGTACAGTATTTTCAGTTAATGCTCTGCCCTAATACGACAGCTTTTTGGTGGTGAGTTTGAGGACCATTTTTTACAGTGGGGAGAGAGATGGGGGGGTGACACGCGGCAAAGGTCGTCGGGATGGGGAGTCGAACCCACGACACACCGTCAGGTTGGCTTAGCAGGCTGGGTGCCTGGATCGCTACACTAGCCATCCCGGGCCGGCAAAGATGTTTACTGCAGCATGTGCAGTCATTTCTCTATATATTGCATTTTTCCAACTAACTTTGATGCCGCTTGTCAGGCTGCCAGATAGAGCTTGTTATATCGATTGGACTTGTGATGTTAAAGTTTCTATTTCTAGGTCTCTTGTTGGCATATTGCACATCTCCATGTCATAGACTCGGGGCTTGGCCTCTAAACAGAGAAGGGCCATGATGATTTCACACGCTATACTGTGTATCTACACCCAACCCCCGATTCTTTCATGAATCTGCACGGAAACTCTCTTGTAAAAAATATTTTGCACTTGCAACTTCATTGTTTTTTACATTCGAGTATAGCCTACCCTACCTGAACAGAGCACTCTCCATCCATTTGTGCTCTCTTCACAGTGAAATTAACACAAATTAACACAGATATACTGTGTAAATGTGCGTGTGTGTGTGTGTGTGTGTGTGTGTGTGTGTGTGTGTGTGTGTGTGTGTGTGTGTGTGTGTGTGTGTGTGTGTGTGTGTGTGTGTGTGTGTGTGTGTGTGTGTGAGTGCGTGCGTGCATGCGTGCGTACAGTGGGGGAATGCATACACTACAGTCAGGCAGGCATCCAGCATCCAGGCTCCATTGGGAATAAGGATGAGGTGGGTGGATTAGCATGTTTGGACAGGGTGAATGATTGTTTGAACAGTGTCACTGACTGAGGAACAACATTGACTCTTAAGGAAGACTTCCCAGAGCTCTGGACCCCCCCGGTGGCGTGTTTATGCACGTGTGTGTGTGTGTGTGTGTGTGTGTGTGTGTGTGTGTGTGTGTGTGTGTGTGTGTGTGTGTGTGTGTGTGTGTGTGTGTGTGTGTGTGTGTGTGTGTGTGTGTGTGTGTGTGTGTGTAAACGCATCTGTCTGTATGAGCAAGTACAGTAAAGTAAACTGTGTACTGTGCGTGTGTGCGCGTGTGTGTGCGCGTGTGCGTACGTGTACTAGGTATTCAGGGTTGTCAGCATAATAGGCCTATACACACATCTGAGACAACACTGCAGTGTGCACGTACTGTACTGTACTGCATCCACTTGGACCAATGAATCAAGGGAGGAAAAAAGTGAAACCCAACAAATGAAACATGACAACCCGTGACACCACAGGGACGCAGATCTAAAAGTTGCTGTATACACTTTATGAACACAGAACTGTTCTGTATACACTTTATGAACACAGAACCACACCGGATTTATTGTTCTGCTCAATGCATCGGGGGTTCTGAACTGACACACTGGGTCCACCAGAAGTACCAGAAGGAGCTCAGAATGCCAGGTGCACTGGTTTTGTGTCGGAAGCGACAAACAGCAGGTGCGCCATTACAGATGCAGTGTCCTCATTGGACCGTACATATCACGGCTCTACATGCCATTAGGATCACACTAGATCACAGCAGTGTGGAGCAGAATGGCACACAGGCATGGGAAGGAAGGCGGAGGCGGTGTGAATGTGCGGCGCCCCCATGGCAGGACCTAACACAACAGCTCGTCCGCCCAGCCGAACGCCACATGTCACATGTGTCCCTATGTGTGTCACCCGCCGATGACAGACACCAGAGCTTAGAGTCAACGGTGTTCATTTGTCCGGTCTTCCCGTGGGCGCCATTTCACTGACATAATGCTGTTTAAGATGAATTCTGTAACGGAGACACAATTTGCACGCCATATCATTGCCGCGTTAGAATGCCAGCCATTTGAAGAACCTCCGAGAACAGAATCCTAAAATCACAATGAGTCGTAATTGGTGGCAGCTTACAGCCTTTATGTTGCATATTATGCAGTGCTGCACAGTTAACCATGTATGTCTCTTCCACTGCAGTTTTATTTTACAACAACACCATAATGCTGGCATGTCGGGGAATATGCTTAAACATTTGATTACATTTTCAATGACTGCTGAAAGGAGGCATTATGTAAATCAGAAGCACCAGTGACCGTGATAACAACATCTTGGATAGTCAGCTAACAGTTGAACACTCCAATGTTGAAACACAATCTTTAGTCGAGTTTGGACACCATTTAGACCTCCTTTGAAAAGCTGAATGTGCTCAGGGAGTGAACTTTAGGAGGGCACTGCTGGGACGGGAAGGCCAAATGGACAATAGTGGTTCCGATCCATCAGAGAACACTTACTGGGTCAGACATTTTGGCATCTTTTACTACAAGCTAAAGGTTAGGTGGAGCAGCGCTAAAGTCCCTGCCCACCACCACGGAGGTTATGAGTTCGAATCCAGTGTCCGGCTAAGTCGAGTGTCTACGCGTGAACACATTTCACCATTTCACCATTTCACCTACTTGGTCCCTGACTGACTAACGAGCAGGCTCTTTCTGCCTTGTTCCGCCCTGGTTCCGCCTTGAATATGTTGAATTTGCTAAAACATCATGTTTGGAAAAAACAAACGACATGCATTCCCAGTCACCATGCTGCACCAGTGATGTTCCTTTTTACTGACACCACATTTACAATAAGAATTGGAAGCTCAATTTGCTGCAGCCTAAATCAAGAAGTCAATTACATGAGTACATTGGTTTCTCTTCATTTATAAATGTATTTATTTCAAGTGTCCTCCCTACCTGAAGCAGTACTTGGCCCAGTCTACTTCATCATATCCACTTAGACATCTACAATACCCTTACTTTAAAATAGCCTACCAGTCTTTCTGTTATAAAGCCCCATTTGATTGGAATATTCTTCCTCTATCTCTTAGATCGATTACATCCTTCAGTTGCTTTAGGACATGGATGCCGAAAAGTAGATCACAAAGGCTGTGCAGGTACAGTAGATCACATGACATGACCCTTTATATTTAATGTAAATATAAAACAAATTTTGGATCTGGCCACTTCAAAAGGGCCTGTCAGCTCAAACCCACAATGCAATACTTTGTTTTCAAGAGTGTTGCTGTGCACAAAACCGTCATTACAACATTACAACATAAATACATTACAAATTAAATACAAAAAAACCCCTACAATTCCTCCCCCTCTATTTCCCATTCCAAGAGCCAGCTCCGTTATTCCAAAGCCCCCTCAGGTACAATGGTCTGCAATGGTATAATATTTTCAGTACAGGTAGATCTTGTTGAGCTGGTCATTTTGAAAGTAGCTCTCAAGTGAAAAATGTGTGGGCACCCCTGCTTTAGGACTTCATTTACATCTTGACTCACCTTATTGTTTATGCTTTTAAAGTAGCACTTATAGCACATTCACCAATGTATTTGCACTTTCATTCCTCTGTTGTTTAACAGCTGATGATGTGGTGGCAACGTAAAATGTGAGGAAGGGGCTAGTGAGATTTGTTGTTTGCGCCCAGAGTCTTTGGATTAATTAAAGGCTCGTTGGGAGGTGGATATAGGAGAGGAGATAACTGAGGAGGTTTGGGATATAATTCTACATCGGGTACATGGGTCCTCTATTTGTGCGAGGCATGCTCTTATTCAATGTAAATTACTACACCGTGTCTACTACACCAAGGCCAGGTTGTCTAGAATATATAACGATGTGTCTCCTGAGTGTGATAGATGTCGGCAGGCTCCCGCAGACCTCATCCATACATTCTGGCTCTGCCCTTCTCTACACAAATATTGGACCGATATCTTTAATTCCTTATCAAAGATAGTCGGGCAAAGAGTGGAGCCCACACCTTTGGGGGCCCTGTTTGGTGTTTTTCCCTCAGTACCGTCGCTCTCTAAACCAGAGAGGGATGTTTTGGCCTTTGTCACTCTGTTAGCTAGGAGACTAATTCTGACCAACTGGAAATCGCCCACTTCCCCTTCTCACACTCATTGGGTTAGGGACACCTTGTACTGTGTAAAACTGGAGAAGATTAGACACTCCTTGAATGGTTCTTCAGATAGGTAGGATATAGGATAGGTAGGGAGGATATGGGGTCCATTCTTTCAATTCATTCAGAATTTGAATCCGTTTCTGCTTGGGGATGAGTGAGGTCTGCTGCACTTTTGTTTTAAAAGCAGCTTATACTGTGATTGGATTGTATGGATTGTATTGGATTGGATTATGGATGTATCATGTTATGTACCTATGATTTTTTTATAGGATGTTGTGTACTGTTTTTGTCTGTTTTTGTCTGCCTATTATTTTTCAACTTTTACTGATCTTGTATTTAAGGTTTGTTTGTCTTGTTTTCTGTTGTCCTTTTTCTTTGGGGTGAAAATTCAATGTGTTTACTCTTTTATGTCATACTTGTGGGGTTTATTTAAGAGAAGCTGTTAATGTTAATTATTATTTTTCAAACTCAGTATTTAAATAATGCTTCTGTGAAAAAAACCAATAAACAAAGTTATAAAAAAAAGAAAAAAGGAAGGGGCTAGTGGACAAGAGATCCTGTATAAGTCATTTTACACTAGGTTAGATGCTGAAAATAGCAGATCTACAAGCTTGCAACGCGTCGCAGAAAATCTGCCATTACGACGGCATCAAGGCCTGCCAAAATACATTTTAGTTTTTACTTTACTTTAGTTTTTCTAAATCAACTGTAGATTTAGCCGACTAAAATCGCATGACATTTAGTCGACTAAAACTGGACTAACACTAAAACATTCCAGGTGACTAAAATGTGACAAAAACTAAATAAACTATTCAAGAGACTATAGGAATAAAAACTAAAATCACATTTTGCTGCCAAAAACAACACTGTTATACGTGTATGTATTTTATATTATATGTATATTACCTGTATCTGTGTACTGTACGTCTTGTTTGTATGTTACGGGTCCCCATCTAAAATGAGATGCTGCATCTCAAGGGGCTATCCCTTCAATAAATCTGACATCTGAAATTGAATGCACAGAATATCAATACGAAGCAACTGAAAAACACCTTATTTCAATTGTATAGTAGTGAATGGAGAGAAAGGATTTTTGTCCAACCACGAAATGGCAACCAATGGGTGCGGAAGAGGGGTACAACCACTGGCGGCGGGACTTGACAAAGGGTGAATTGACCCCGTGTTCGGGGGAGGGAAGACAGGTGGGGAGGGTGATATGGTCATTGCATGTATACTGTAGTCCTATACGGGTTGTGGCAGCACCAAGCCCCCAGTGAAGCTCTCCAACGGTGAGGCACTCGGCCCTAGTGATAAGAGCAGGGACTGCAGGCGGACCCGTGGAGTTATGACGAGGAAACCCTGTGCCGCTATAGAGTTTAACATTGGACATTTTGGACAGCAAATTCGGTTCAGTCTCTATCCTTTTATTACTCTATGGGCAGTACCTGTCAGCAAGTGTTTGGGTGGAGGGGGGGGGGGGGTCCTCTTGGTGGGGGCTCCTCACTGGCAGTTGAGCCAGTAGGTCAGGATGTGACAACACAGAAATGTGTGTGGGGAGGTGAGAAATCAATTGGCAAATTTGGTATGACGACTAAATTGGGGAGGAAAAAGGGGTACAAAATCTAAATGAAGGTGTGAGCGTGTGTCTACGTCATTGTGTGTGTGCGTGTATGTGCGTGTAGCATTTTAGTCCCTTGATAAAAGTTGTATCCATTGCAGCTGCTTTTTGACCGGATGGCAAGTGTACAGATTTCTTTTAAGCACCATGTAATGACTCCTGATACATTTTTAACAGACACCCTTGGCTAGAAACACAGAACTGCCTTCCTCATGAGCCCAAATTAATCAAGTTAATCTCCTAATTAAGAATTATGGAACATTGCTGTTCCGTGTGTGTGTGTGTGTGTGTGTGTGTGTGTGTGTGTGTGTGTGTGTGTGTGTGTGTGTGTGTGTGTGTGTGCATGCCCAATGGACCTGCTATTTGAGGATATGAAGATTCTACCTTTTGGCTCAGATCTCCTCAGCGCATATGTGCAGTCTGTGTACACACACATGCGCACACACGGACACACGCACGCATGCACACACACACACACACACACACACACACACACACACACACACACACACACACACACACACACACACACACACACACACACAGAGAGAGAGAGAGAGAGATAGAGAGCTCTGCCTCACTCTCTGTCACTACTTAATCTCTTCTGCAACACACATATACTCGCTCATTCCCTAAGTGTCTCTCTCTCTCTCTCTCTCTCTCTCTCTGTCTGTGTCGTCCTCATTTCCACCCATTGCCATGAGCACATCACAAAGTGGTCCACTCACAGCAGGAGATCACAACTAATTTGGTGTAAGAATGCATTTTGAAGACCGGTTTAAATGGAGAAATGAGCACTTGGGGAACTTCATTGATTGTCCTCAAACAGATATGCTGGCATTTTTTGAGTGGCGCATAGACAGCTATGTGTGTGGCTGGGTCTGTCCCTGTGTCCGAGCACGAAAATAGGCTAGCGTTATAGCATTTGTTCACCACCAAGTGTCACTGTTGCACGGCCTAACACACAGACACACACAGGCCAGGGAGGAGGGCCAGTACAGTACAGTACAGTACAGTACAGTACAGTACAGTACAGTACAGTACAGTACAGTACAGTACAGTACAGTACAGTACAGTACAGTACAGTACAGTACATACAGTACAGTACAGTACAGCACCACTCACTTCAGACGGAAGACGGAACTTATAATAATAGTCACTACAAAACAGGATGAAGAGTATTTTTTCTGCATACTTTTTGTTACACTATGTTCAATCTGTGTATTTATAAATACACACGTACACACGTACACAAGTACGTTCAGTATACTGAATGTACGACTACCTCTCTTTCTGTCTCTCTCTTTGTATCACTCGCTCTGTGTTGTCCTCTCTAATACACTTGCAGAGTTCATCCAAGGGTGAGTCCAATAACTCTAATCCAAGATCTATCCAAGACCTTCCCGGGTTCCCTTTAAACGCAAAGCGTCAATTGCCCAATCACACTTCCTGGAAATGTTTTGCCCACACTGGCCCTCGTGAGTAACACGAATGGCAGAGTGCAGAGGCAAACGGTTTGGGAGGTTTATATTTATTTCTTGACAGCAGAAAGGCTGTGGGCAAAAGTGGAAACCAGAGGAAATAAATGTTCGGGTTCCCTTTAAACATAAAGCATCAATTGCCTATAATCGCACTTCCTGGAAATGTTTTGCCCACCCTGGCCCTCGTGAGTAACACGAATGGCAGAGTGCAGATCAGGAAAACTGTTTGGGAGGGTTATATTTATTTTTTGACAGCCGAAAGGCTGTGGGCAAAAGACGAAAAGCAGCGAAAAAAAATATATAATAGTGCCAGCCAGGTATTTAAATTTAAAGAGGAGACGTGCTGACTAATGACAGGCAGTTACGATCCCGGACGAGGTCACGCCTGTCATTTTGAGAGACTGCAGACATGGGCAGGTGGTACTCGCAGGGCTTTACAACAACTATGGTGATTAAAGATGTGCGGCTCACATTTTTCCATCAGCCTGTAACTCCCTCTCTCTCTCACATCTCCCATGTGCCCACTGCCCTCGCTCAGTTTTTCATTTCTCACTCATTTCTTTTTCTGTGTCTTATCTCTCCCTCGTGACCTCTTCTGCTCTCTCCGTTCCTTCTGTTGTCATTATGTGAATGTCTCTCTTTCACCCGTACTGTATGTCTTTTTCCCTCTTGTCCGCCTCTCTTTCTGCCTCTCTATCTTTCTATCTAAGGCCCCTTTTCCACTAGCAAGGTGGAACCAGAACTTACCAGAACCTGAACCTATTTTTTTAGTTCTGGGTTTGTTTCCACAGCGCACAGCGTGGTACGGCGCGGTTTCAGACCAGGTTCTCAGAACCTGGTCTGAAACCAGACTTAACAGGTTCTTGGAAACATATGGAAACAGAAGCAGAACTTGGTTCTGGAACTTCACAGGTTCCTGGTAGTTCTGGGATCTGGAAAGTTCTAGTACTGGTTCTTGTTCCACCCCATAGTGTAAAAGAGGCCTAAGTCACTTTCTTTGTCTTGCGAGATAAAAAAAGAAAAAATATTAAATAAAATAAGATAAATCTAAATATGATGAAAGCTGTGTGAAAGTTGGGTCACCATAACATTTAGTATAAACAGTATACAGAAATAAGCTTGCCCAGTTGCCAGGGTTATTGTGCTGACAACGCATCACTTTGCAACGCCTCGACTCAGCATTGGCCTCCCTCCCCATCTCACTCTACCTCCCTCCTCCTCTCCCACTAGACAGACAGACGTGTTTAGGTGAATCCGTAAAAGTCATCCACACAAAGTCGATGTGCAAATCTTGCGTCTCTGTGTGTACAACAAATACGGATCTTTCCTGAACCGATAACACTATAGCCCCCCCTGCGTTCGTGCTGTGCTACTGAACGTGATACAGTATAGGCCTACTGCTCCTATATGACCACTGTCTTCTTGTCTTCTTCGTGTTGGTGCTTTGTGGCAGCTACAGTGCGTTTGTGGTTTCATAATGGTCACCCATTTCTTGAGACAATTCTGCTCACTGGGGTTGGTTGCTTCAAAAGAAGAAGAAGTAAGAATTAGCAGACAGCACAGTATGCGCGTGCTGGGAGCTTGAGAAGACTGCCGACCACGTAATCACCACCTGTCCCGTCCCTCCTGTATAGACCACCATCGAAGGCCTGTACTTGATCCTACTATAAATGCGTCACGTCTCTGTCTGTCTGACTTGTCTGTCTGCGTGCGTGCGCGTGTGTGTGTACGGTTGTAATGCACGCAGACAGATAGTTAAAACGGGTGCTATGACAAGTTGACAGCGGGTATTATTAGGTTCCCAAGTTGCATCGCTCTAAAGTGGGCCAGTGACCAACGGGCACGTATACAGTACAGGTCTAATTTATTTAATTGCTGAATATATAGCCTATAATGTTGAGCAGTGCTATTATTAAATTAAAATGCTACTATTTATACCAATAAGTTTGCTTATGCTTTCATATGCTCTTGCCTTTTTTTATGTGCATGTATACATTTCAAGAGCCGGAGCTAAAAACAGCTACCACAGCAGGACACCATTAGCCCCTTCTTTGTAGACTCTCTTTGGGGTTGTTGTATCCCTGGCAACAGCAGTACCTGCAAGACACTGATTCAAGTCATTTTCCGCTCACTGCCAAGCAGAGTGCTGGCCATTAACAGGCCAATAGGGCTGCATTGTCAGCACACTAATGAAGCCGCTGTATTCTCTTTAAAGTGTCATTCTGGATTATGGCCATAATATGGGGCAAGTGGGGATCTGTATAAGTGTCTGTGTGAGACCTAACAGCGTGCGCCCTCGCACTCCGGCCCCTTGACATTCCCACAAGACACGGAGGGTTGCGCATGGGGCCTCGATCGGGCGCCTCTGCAGCCCATCATGCAGGATCCCCGCTGTCACCTCACTGGGCAACAGACACTGGAGTAATTTCATCTGACAGGTGACTTAACGAAGCTTTGGTCCGTGGCAGTCGGCAGACGGAAGGAAGGCTGGAGGATATATGTGGTGGCGTGGTTGTCAGGCCTGCTTTCAGCCTGGAGCTACGTGTCCTGTCAATATTTGGATTTGAGGCCAGATTCTGATGGTGAATGTGTTATTAGCAACAGCAGGTGGCTAACCACACATTCTGGGCTGTACCGCACTCTTATAAAAAATCTATTCAAATGGCTATCCAATTATGCAGAGTTGCTCAAATCATCCTGATCGAGGAATATTTGTGTTTTAGGAAGAGCTAAAGTAAGTTTTATTCTCTACTCAAGTGTGAGCAAGTGCCAGAACTATAGGTGTTCAAATCTTGTGAATATTCAAAGGGCCTTTTCTCAGCTTTGGGTAAAATGGTACAATCATTTTAAAATGGTCACATCTCCTTCAAATATTTTCCAATTCCATTGAATGATACATCATAATGAAAGCTTACATTCTGTACTTTCATAATCTGTAAAGAACTGAAAATTTACTCTGGTTGAAATGAGGGCCTTTTTGCCAGGCCAGTCACAAATGTGAGGACGCATCACTCACCAGTCACCTGCTATACCTAGCACAATCATTCATTGTCTCCACCAGGCCGAAGACATGGGGGGAGAGTATGTTTTGCACTCTGTCCGTCCGTGTGTCCGTCCGTCCGTCCGTGTGTGTGTCCGTGTGTGTGTGTCCGTGAGCAGCTAATCTCGGCCACCGTTAACCCGGTCGATGCCAAATTTTGCACACACACTCCCTGGATGCCAACGATGAACCTCTGCCCCAAACTTTCCAGAACGGCCTGTTATAGCGCCACCAGGAGGCCGCTTTGTGCAAAACAAGTTTTTGCACAGTACACCTACAGATTTTGTCCAAACATCGCGCAAATTGGTACACAGTCTCTCTAGAGCCATTCAACGAAACCGGTCTTTCAGATTTCTCAGACTCCATCCTGATTGGTTAAGATTGGCTTCCAAAGTTCACAGGAGTGCTCAGTTTCAAACAAAATGCTGCAAATCATGAACACATCGCTTGATTTCCGTGAAATTGTGCACCCACATTCCCACTAGGCCGAGGACGAAATGCCACATGAACAATTTCAACTCAGCCTCAAGGTGGCGCTATAACTGTCCGAAAAGTGTTTTTACCTCTAACTGCACGGATCTGTGGATAACTATGTATGCCAACTCCCTAGAGGCCAAGGAAAAACCTTTGCCTGGAATTTTTCACATCTGCTCATCCTGGTTGAGACCTGTGCCCAGAAGGGCACTTTTTCTAGTTTAATTTAAAATTGCACAGCTCAATTATCCTCCATGTTGTAAAATGGTAAGAGAGTTAACATTATAATAAGAGTTGTGGACAGTGTTCATGGCAGGTTATACTGAGGTCACGGACGAGTGAACCGTTGTTTGGCCATAGATCTGCAGCTGACACTTTTATCGGAGTAGAGATGTGAAAATATGGAATATCTCCAGGGTCATAGCAAGTCGATTTGGTAAGCTCCCTCGTTTATTTTGTCTTTGATGGTACCATTTACCTTCTTGGATGGCGATGCAATAACCTAAACAATTTCATTCACGTGGGGATGTTGCGCTAATAACAAATCACAGAATTGTACAGAATTCATGACACCGTGAACAGAATGTCAATGTGCAATAAGTGCATTCGATGTTGTCACCATGCAAGGAAAGCCAGCCATCTCGTTAGGCAAACAACAGGTGTATGAAATCAAATGACAGGTGTTCATAATTAGACGAGCAGCACAGCCGTTGAGCAGCATTTGTGGCAAAACACCATATTGCTAATAAACGCATGAATTGCCATGAGAATATTGCAAGTAGGGAATTATTTCAGTCACAGTGCTGTCAAAATCGTCACAAAAGGGGGAGGTATAGTATAGTGCTTGTCAAAGAATCAGAAGCTCCAGCGGTACAGCGCAGAGGACATCGGTGTGGGAGATGCTAGCTAACAGGGTGTAAATCAATACCCAGCGTGCGGTGATAAATCCCCCCACTACCGATGTCCGACTGGCCCACACACCCTCGCAACACAATACAATCTCAGTTCCCCATGTCAAAACAGCCAAAAGCTATTGCCGCAATGGATCACCAGCACACTGACATGTGCTGTTGATACCTCAGTTTAAAGCCGTGCCAAAAACAGGCCTTGTGAATTGACCTGTCCAGAGGCTTATGGAGACCAGCGCCCAGCTTTTGGTTTATGGTATTATGACAGGCGGTGGACTATTACACAGCTTCAATTCCAGTATCACACCAGTAGATAAAGGGGGTGATCTCACACATGAAAATCAATATGCGCACTCAGGGAGAAAAAAAACTCATCTCTCTTTTTATTTATTTATCAACATAATGTTCCTTTTGTGTCCAGCGAAATATTTGTTATTCTACCTTCTTCAGTAGGCCTGCCATGCAGCATGATGTGCAGTACAGGTGAAAGTCTTTTATTAATTCAAGAAAATCTTTCCTGAGCTAGGGCAGATCATATTGGATTTCACTGGAGTCTCTTTGCTATGGAGTGATGATCAGCCATGGGTTTGTACTGTAAAGAAGATGTCTTCTTACACAACAGACACAGTATAATATGTATGTGCCTGTGTGAAGAATAAGTCTTAGCGTGGCTATGGTTGAGTCAAGGAATGTACATAGGTTCAGTCAGATAACTCACAAATAGATTGAAACAATATTATATTATAGAATGAGAATACAAGTGTGGATATAATATTTAATCTTGCCGTTCGCATTCTCCATCCTCAGCACAATTAGACAGCCATTAGACAGCACACGCACACGCACGCACACACACACACACACACACACACACACACACACACACACACACACACACACACACACACACACACACACACACACACACACACACACACACACACACACACACACACACACACAGTTAACGCGTGTTAACCACTCGAGTTCATCTGACTGAACTACCTTTGCAAGCATATATTTATTTTTCATATATTAATTGAAGCAACTCAAATGTAATTATTTTTGACAATGCAACTTCAAAGCCAAATCTTGTAGTTTAATGTTGTTTTCTCTGTTGGCGGAAGTGCATTAGCATGGCCAGACTAATATAACACAGGGATTGTTTTATTCCTGTGGCACATTCGTCTGGTTTCTCAGATCCATTATTATATCAAGGATGAGTGACAATTGTATGGTAAGCACCCTTGCCTTTCATAATTTAAAATGGTAACATGCATATAACACAATCATTATGCCTACATAATGGTGCATTAATAAAGGGGCAGAGGTTTCCGATCAACTTGACAGGGACTCAGTCCACATCATGACTACCACTTTAACAAGGTCATGGAGCTTCGCTTGGAATGCAAACAACGTCTTTTGAAGTCTCCAAGCTGTGCCGAAGCAATGCTGACTCGCTGTGACAGAGTGGCGAGGCCCTGTAATGGGAGCACGGGCTGGCTCGGGCGACAGTGATGGGTGGATCTGTCCATACTCATTGACTCGTACCCTGACGAGACAACCAAGGGAGACATATATGAACTGGAGACGAGCATATCTGTGATTCCACGCAGGGCGCTGTTCGATTGCAGCGCCCAGCACCTCAGCGAGAGTTCTCTGATGTTTAGATTTGATTTGAACCCAAAAGGCACCATTACATGGCTGAGTAGCTTCACTGTTGTGAGCTATTGTTGCTGCCAAGTTGGTTGACTTGGACACATTGACATATTAAACATGTCATCATTCAAAGTCGACATGTGAGTGTCTGTGTGAAGACGGCACGGTTCGCGCTCCAAAAATCAATAGAGGCAAACATGTCCATTTAGCTTTGTGAAAGGGATCAAGTGCTACCTACTCATATTGACAGATGATCTCACCGCTAGCTAGAACACACACACTAGATCATATAAATGAAGATAATACAAGACAAGATAAAAAGTCATACAGTATAACCAAAATGTAAAGAAGCAATCTTGTACAGAAGGATTCTGTACAGAAGATCTGATTACATCACTTGTCAAGTTACTGATAGCAATTAAACACAGGTAGTTAGTAATCTGTTACCAATTATACATTTGTATGTAACCTTCCCAACCCTGACAGCAGTATACAACAGGAAGTACACAGAATTGCATTGGGTAGAGGGTCAATGAAATAAAGTGGCATACATAACTATTATGTAGCAGGGGAGGTAAAGTGATGCCATAAAAAACCAAGACATTGGCTGCATCTTAAATATTCTCTTTAACCTGTTGTATATGCAAAACCTCTCTCAATCATAAATATGATGAATGAATGTGAAAGACTGAAAGCTGTTCACTGCATATATCGTTGCTGCCTGTCGGGCAGAAACCTTGTATCTCCATATTTTTCTTTTTTCGTAAATGCTTACATACTACTACAGTGTCACACAAAAGTAGCAAAAAATGTCCGATCTATAAGCTCAAAATGCTACTTTTGATTTAAATGTACCAGTTTGGGAAATAGGCCTATGAGGTTTCCACCCGACAGCAACGATATAGCAAAGTGGCCGTGCGGCTGTGCAGACTGAGATGAAGCCTGCACTGTGTTTTGGGGAATGATATACTGTTCTACATTCATATGGCTGATGCATTTTTTATGCTCAAAACCGGGGGGGATTTCTCACCTTCAATTTTAAAAGTGTTTACTCAGCACCAGGACCTCAGAGCTGATAAAAAATAAGTGAGAGCCGCTGAATTAAAAATGACTTCTCGCCATAGACACAACACCCCAAACAGTCTCCTGTGGTGTCTGGCTGCGCCGCTCGAAATATGCTTGAATGTTTGAAAAAAGGTCTTGCATTTTTGTGCATGCAGTGCAGGCCTCTTTTTGCTCAGGTTGCATTCACACCAGGATGCTTTACTGCGATTAATACTAATCCTGCTGCGGAAAGCTTGTCGGAAAGTGTGCTTCGTTTGGCAGGTTTGAAGGCTCATTCGCATCCTGATGCACCGCATTCTACTTCGCAAAGAAAATGGGAGTTTCACTTCCAACTTCGATTCACTGCAGGTGTCAATGCAATCCGCAGCAAATAAAATAAGCAAACAATGTGGCGGATGAAGGAATAAACACAGTTGGAGACGGAGAAGGCATACACACACAGGCATACACACACACATACACACATACCTGACGAAGACCCACAGTGGTCGAAACGTTGTTACAAATAAAGATTTTCCTGGGAGCTACAAATCAGTGTGCGGACATCCCTTCCTTTTTCATTGTACGTAGTTTTGATCAGCACCTATAGAATTTTTGGAGATGTGCGTGCTTCCTGTCGTATACCATACACACACACACACACACACACACACACACTGTGTCTCTAGCCAAAGTAAATTCATAACTCACTGTGGACTTAGCCTTGGGCTGTGACGAAAATCCATACACATTCCCCATTCTTATTATCCCTTAAAAGCGATGTGCACTGCTTTTCAAATCCTGCTGTTTCTCTATAGGGAGTAGGCAGGACAACAACATTCGCCCTACAGAAAAAGACAGATAGCATAATATCTGATTGTGAGTCAGCCTCGATCATCCATTCACAACCGTCTCAATGGAAAGCTTGTCAAGCAAGGTTGAGCGGTTGAGGTGAGGATGACCAAGCCTTTCTGTTGTTGACTGACACGACAGATATCCGCGGCAAATAAAGAACAGCCAAAACCACCAAAACCAATTTCTCTGTCACTTTTTGGCACCTAATAAAAACTACACAAGTAG
Organism: Protomyctophum parallelum; assembly: GCF_964188405.1. Classification (NCBI taxonomy): domain Eukaryota; kingdom Metazoa; phylum Chordata; class Actinopteri; order Myctophiformes; family Myctophidae; genus Protomyctophum; species Protomyctophum parallelum. Next base: position 25,252,640 of record NC_139717.1, read on the forward strand.
GATGAGGAGTAATGCTCTCTAGCTGGAGCATTTTCCCAAGATGGCTGCCCTGGGTCAATGTTGTGCCTTCGGGGAGCTTCACGTTGAGCAAGACAGAGTGCATGTTGGCCTGGGTGTGTGCTGCTGGCCCCAGGAAGCAAGCTTTACTTCTGTGAATTATTTACAATGATGTATAGGCTCCACTGCTGGGAACCCATTCTGTTTTTTGGCTACAAACTCCTATCTGTTTTCCAAGACATATCCGTCATCTTGAGAGAGAAAAAAAGTAAAGAAGTTGACTTGATTCATGTGTGTGGCTGGGTTTTATTCTAGGCCAGAGGCCACTCGTTGAACGTATTGCATGATATTGCAATCACCATAGAAAGGGGTCTATTTATAGACCATACATGGGCAACTGGCGGCCCGATCGAGGGCCACATGCGGCCCCGGACCTTCACTTAATCTGGCCCTCGGGTTAATATCAGAATACTGATATATTATTGATTTGCAAACATCAGCTGCTTTAATTACTTCAGTCTAAATTAGTAGCTTAATGAGTAGTATTACAATGTTATTGTCTTTTTTATGTCCACTGTATTTGTATTTAGTTCATAAAGTTAACATAACTATAATTAAAGGCCTTTGAAGTGAAATAAAAAGTGTTACTTTTCAGGATTTCAATTCAAAAATAGCAAAAAATTATTCAGGATTTCAATTCAAATAATAGCAAAAATAGCTGATCTACAAGCTGATTTTTGCTACGACAGTAATGTGCAATGTGACCGTCTGGAGTGAGTGTGGAACTATAGTGGCCCTCTCCATCATCAAAGTTGCCCAAACCTGTTAAAGACTGTGATGATTATCTGGATAATGGCAGATAAGGAGTGGACATGAGCTATTCATTTAAATACACTTTGATGGTGATCCTTTATGTTAAATTAAAAACTCAAGGCAAAATGTTTGGAAACTGGTCCATTATTTCTCTGCATTGCATGCATTTCTTGGCATTGTATTTTATATCATTTGTATCATTGATTAGTCTCCTTTAAAACAAGGTATGACTTGTAAGGATTGTGCAACAATTGTGGCATCAGCAACACAGCTAAACGTTTGCCAAAATCCCACATTAATTAAGCACAGTAATCGCTCTCATTTTGAGCGACCTGCCAGCACACTACCTGCCAGTCACAGGTGTGTGACTGGCACCTGAGGGGAGCATGGGTCATGCACCTTTGTTGAGTCTCTGTATGCTCCAAGCAGAAACACTGTCCCCATGGAAACATGCCACGTTTGTCCCTTCAGGCGCATGCCAAGGTCAGTGTTGCACCACTTTAAGTGTGATTTATTGGTAGCCAAAATTTTAGGGTAGTTTTAACAAAGTAGATCAACACCATTTTGCAACCAGGGATATAATAATTAGAGTACACTATTATATAATGTAATTAGTGATTTGTATTAGTAAATTAATTTAGCAATGTATGTACAGTACACACTTGTTATTGTAAAGCATAATCTTTAATGGTAAGTTACGGGTTAGGAAGTCATCGCTTGCTCACTGCAGACATATTTTAAGCAAAATATATTTAGCTGTCCGTAAGTTAAGTATAAGGAAGTAATTAAGTAAGTAAGTAAGTAAGTAAGTAAGTAAATACATAAGTAAGCAAACAAGCAAGCTAAGTAAAACTGCAAATTATAAGGTCACTGTAGTTTACTGTTGACAAAACTTAGTAAAAAAAAATGTTTTCCTTCTCCTGGCTGCTATTTTCTGGAGAATGAGACTGATGATGATGTAGTGGATGATTACAGATGGTATGTTAAGCCACAGCTGCATGTTGCCAGGACATTTCACCAGTAGACGGCAAACCTCTCTTTGCATGCAGGTGTTGTTGCCACCTTGTATAAGGTGCCCTGCATCAAATCGAATGGCTCAATGGCTGTGCTGCTACTGAGGTTCTTCACCAGCAGACTGAGTGAACAGAAGTTGTGCAAGGTGCATTATTGCTGCTTTCACTACATAAATTGACCTGTAAGGGTCCATTAGGATTGGTTCAAAATGAACACTGTGCTCTCCTGAAGATCCCGCATTCTGTCGACAGTTTGTGTCCAGAGAAAGGCCCCATCATGTCTCTCCACAAGGGAAACTGTTCATCTCTCACACATACTGCGTTGTACAGACTATGGCTGATTATTAAGCTCCTGGAAGAGGTGTGTCTAATGAGCGGGTTGAGGGCGTCGTGACAGAGCGCTTCGCCAAAGGCTGAGGTATTAAATGTACCTCCATCACTGCTATTGCCATATGCTCCTACATCAATCATCCTGAAGCACTACCACCTGATATCTATCAGGACCAGCAAGACAATGGCGAAGAAGGCTTTATAGTTATGAAACATTATGTAGACGATATTAGCTGGGGCTTTGGATGGCGACATATTATTTCCCATTAATAATTTTATTGTGCCAATGCAATTTGGGAAATCCTACAATTTCTGGAATTCCTCTGCAATGGTGCTCCACTCTTCGCACCAGGAAATATTCTCCAACTAAACATGTGACTAGAGTGCCTCACTCACACACCTCTTTTTAACAATGACCACCACAGTTGAGAATCGGGGAAGTGGATGTGACATCAAATATATCTAGCCTACTGGCAGTGTGAGAAATATGGTGCTGACCAGTACATTGGTTTGCGAGATTAGCCTCTCTCTCTCTCTCTCTCTCTCTCTCTCTCTCTCTATATATATATATATATATATATCTCACCCCCTAGGAACCATGGCGTGATATTGGCCAACTTAAATTGAGTGACAGGTGATTATCTGGGTGCCAAGAGGAAAAGGCTTGTATAGATCGTCTATTTTCTGTATGTTCTGTATTGTACGTGAAGTGTTTAATCAGGGGGGGCACCCACTGGCCTAGCGACCTTTGCTGCATGTCTCTCCCCTTCTCTCTCTCCCTCTTTCCTGTTGTTACCACGGATACCACGGAGATGTCGCTCTGACATCACAACAATGACGTCAGAGGCGACATCGCCAGACTATAAATATAAGGCCTGGAAAGGTTAAGGTGGCTCGTGCTTACCACAACACAATCCTCTGCCCCAGATTCCCCGTGACCAGGCTTCAGATTCTACTGAGAGATCCTCGGTCACACCTGTCCATCTTCACTTGATACTATCAATAGATGCAGAAAAGCAACAAAAAAAAACATTTTTCTCAATTTTTTGAATTAAAAATAACAACATATGTCTTGATTATTATTAATCGAAAACATAATGGATAGTAATAGAATATTACCGGTAAATACAAAAAAGTCAATCGTTTTTGCCCTACTGCGACAACAAAGGCAATGTGGCGCACAAACCATGCCCTGTCTGATTGGAGCCATTAATTCTTGTTAATGCATTAACATGGGGAAAGGTTATAAGGTCACTTGCCACATATACACTTTTCATTGGGTGGAGTACAGTGCTTGTCTTTAGATTTATTGCCTTGACCTCTATCAGATAGCCTGACTTAATTTAGTCTGTGATTTCTGGTCACTGCATGGCATTCAAGTACTGATGACCAAAGAATATGGTTAAGTGCCTCTGTGAGAGAGATGGCTTCGATTAGGGTACATTATTAACTTTGACAGGAGGTCATTGATTGATCCTCTTTTTTCTTCTCTTTTTTTTGTCTTTACGCATAATGATTGAAACCGCTAAACGGCTCCAGGCTCGGAGTCCCGCAGCTCATCCAAGAAGGTATTTGATGCTCCCAGAGGGGACCAAAATATAGTGGTTTCAAATGAGGTGAGATCACAGCATAGCCATAGTGGGGCTGGGTCCATTTGGGGCCAACACTGAGGATTTCAGTGTGGCTCAGGGGTAGAGTGGCTGGATGGCGCCAGTTCGAAGTTAGTGTCAAAGTGTCCTTGAGCAAGACTCTGAACCCCTAATGTGCTGGTTGGTGCCTTGCATGGTTTCCACGGCCATTGGTGTATGAATGTGTGTGTAGAATGGGTTAATGTAATGCACAGTCTATGTAAAGCGCCTTGGATAAAGGCGCTATATAAATGCACCATTTACCATTTCACACAAACAACTATGTGTTTCTGCAGACCAGGAACCATTTAATTACAGACATGAAAATGTGACTACTAGCGTGTGAAGTTTAAAAGAGGTGATGAATGTGGTGTCATTCTAGGTTGTATATGCGCATGCACACATACTACACTACACATACGGTATGCACACATGCATGCATGCACACAGATACACATACATTCATGTTCCTTTTTTTCTTTTCTTTTTTACACAAGACACATACATGAACAGATATGCTCCCATACATACAGTACTTGGAAAAGACAGACTCTCTCTCACTAATGCATCACAAAAGGTCATTTTCACCGAAAGAGAAAAAACTTCAGATAAAACTGTGCATGTTTTAATTGAATGTGTGTGTGTGTGTGTGTGTGTGTGTGTGTGTGTGTGTGTGTGTGTGTGTGTGTGTGTGTGTGTGTGTGTGTGTGTGTGTGTGTGTGTGTGTGTGTGTGTGTGTGTGTGTGTGTGTGTGTGTGTGTGTGTGTGTGTGTGTGTGTGTGTGTGTGTGTGTGTGTGTGTGTGTGTGTGTGTGTGTGTGTGTGTGTGTGCCGTTGCAGTGGGATTCGCAATACACAGCAGAAGGGTGGATTTGAATTTGAAGAAGATTGAACCAGTCATTTACTCATTTAGTAGGCTACACAGCCCTCCACTAGTCCACTGTGACCTGTTTAATGGAGTATCATTAGATGATTCAGAGCATATCTTTCTTTGTCAGGAGGTGCATTCACCATACTATATTGTATGCTGGTGGCACAACAGTTACAGGCATGCAAAATTCAAATTGGATCTTCTACCCCTGCAAAATTCCTTTTATTATTGTAAATAAATAAGTCTCTGACATGCACGCGCACAGTCGCACACACGCACACACGCACACACACACACACACACACACACACACACACACACACACACACACACACACACACACACACACACACACACACACACACACACACACACACACACACTCCACAGAATATCCCAATAAAACATTTTAAACAAGAGATATCTACCTACTGAAGCCTCTCTCTAGGGTTCTTTTGTGTGTTCTGTGTGTAGTGTATGAGCCTGGAAAAAGTGAGGGAGGGAGAGAGAGAGAGAGAGAGAGATGAGGCTGAATGGGTAGGCGGGGCCGTTTTATGAGAAGATAACTCAGGGAGTTTGAGCCATCCGGTGAGCGCGTCACACAGCGCCTCTGGGGCCACTTCTTGATTACCAGCGCCTTTCCCGGGCCCTGCAACCCCAGCTGGGCCCTGTAACCCCAGCTGGGCCCTGTTGCTCATCTCTATACTCTCCCACCGCGGCTCATTATAGAGACAACACCCCAAGTACCGCTATGAGATCAGCTCACCTGTGCTGCATGAGTGCCAAGTAAGCCCATGTGCTGACTAGTTATTACCTCTGATCAGCAGTCAGGGAGGTCGCGCATGGTGGAAGTGAGGGAGGGTGGAGATTGCTCCTCTCCACCTTCGGAGACTGATGGGAGTTTGAGTCCATTCAAACGTGTACACTGGTGATAATGTTGTTATGGTACGGCTGGTGTACAGGCCACACAGTAAATCATGGTCATAATAATACCATACATTACATTCTCAGCAGTGAATTCACAAAGGATGGCGCAGATTTTGCTGCCACTAAACCTTCACATAAGACTAAAAGAAACACCTGCAAAGGGTGAAATGCAATTCTTTTCCATTTGCTATGAGTATGTATAATATAATATATAATATGTATAACATGCCAGCCGGCATAAAGGGCAGTAAGTATGTATAACAATGCACACAAAGGGTCAACGGTAAGTATGTATAACCATGCACACAAAGGGTCAAAGGTAAGTATGTATAACCATGCACACAAAGGGTCAACGGTAAGTATGTATAACCATGCACACAAAGGGTCAACGGTAAGTATGTATAACCATGCACACAAAGTGTCAACGGTAAGTATGTATAACCATGCACACAAAGGGTCAACGGTAAGTATGTATAACCATGCACACAAAGTGTCAACGGTAAGTATGTATAACCATGCACACAAAAGGTCAACGGTAAGTATGTATAACCATGCACACAAAGGGTCAAAGGTAAGTATGTATAACCATGCACACAAAGGGTCAACGGTAAGTATGTATAACCATGCACACAAAGGGTCAAAGGTAAGTATGTATAACCATGCACACAAAGGGTCAACGGTAAGTATGTATAACAATGCACACAAAGGGTCAACGGTAAGTATGTATAACAATGCACACAAAGGGTCAACGGTAAGTATGTATAACAATGCACACAAAGGGTCAACGGTAAGTATGTATAACAATGCACACAAAGGGTCAACGGTAAGTATGTATAACAATGCACACAAAGGGTCAAAGGTAAGTATGTATAACCATGCACACAAAGGGTCAACGGTAAGTATGTATAACCATGCACACAAAGGGTCAAAGGTAAGTATGTATAACCATGCACACAAAGGGTCAACGGTAAGTATGTATAACCATGCACACAAAGGGTCAACGGTAAGTATGTATAACCATGCACACAAAGGGTCAACGGTAAGTATGTATAACAATGCACACAAAGGGTCAACGGTAAGTATGTATAACCATGCACACAAAGGGTCAACGGTAAGTATGTATAACCATGCACACAAAGGGTCAACGGTAAGTATGTATAACAATGCACACAAAGGGTCAACGGTAAGTATGTATAACCATGCACACAAAGGGTCAACGGTAAGTATGTATAACCATGCACACAAAGGGTCAACGGTAAGTATGTATAACCATGCACACAAAGGGTCAACGGTAAGTATGTATAACCATGCACACAAAGGGTCAAAGGTAAGTATGTATAACCATGCACACAAAAGGTCAACGGTAAGTATGTATAACCATGCACACAAAAGGTCAACGGTAAGTATGTATAACCATGCACACAAAGGGTCAAAGGTAAGTATGTATAACCATGCACACAAAGGGTCAACGGTAAGTATGTATAACCATGCACACAAAAGGTCAACGGTAAGTATGTATAACCATGCACACAAAAGGTCAACGGTAAGTATGTATAACCATGCACACAAAAGGTCAACGGTAAGTATGTATAACCATGCACACAAAAGGTCAACGGTAAGTATGTATAACCATGCACACAAAGGGTCAAAGGTAAGTATGTATAACCATGCACACAAAGGGTCAACGGTAAGTATGTATAACCATGCACACAAAGGGTCAACGGTAAGTATGTATAACCATGCACACAAAAGGTCAACGGTAAGTATGTATAACCATGCACACAAAGGGTCAAAGGTAAGTATGTATAACCATGCACACAAAGGGTCAACGGTAAGTATGTATAACCATGCACACAAAGGGTCAACGGTAAGTATGTATAACCATGCACACAAAGGGTCAAAGGTAAGTATGTATAACCATGCACACAAAGGGTCAACGGTAAGTATGTATAACCATGCACACAAAGGGTCAACGGTAAGTATGTATAACCATGCACACAAAGGGTCAACGGTAAGTATGTATAACCATGCACACAAAGGGTCAACGGTAAGTATGTATAACCATGCACACAAAGGGTCAACGGTAAGTATGTATAACCATGCACACAAAGGGTCAACGGTAAGTATGTATAACCATGCACACAAAGGGTCAACGGTAAGTATGTATAACCATGCACACAAAGGGTCAACGGTAAGTATGTATAACAATGCACACAAAGGGTCAACGTTAAGTGACTTTCAGTAGCAACACAGCAGTAACATCCACCTGTGGTTTGTGCTGATGTCATGACCATTATAAAGTTAAAACCCCATTAAGACCTCAGGCCGATTCTACAAATTCCTTCTAAAATCAGTAGTTCGCACTTTCAAGATTCTTAAAAAAATGTTTAAAAAAATGTTTAAAAATAGCAGATGTACAAGCTCTCAGCGCGGCATGAAGTGACACGCTGTGAGCTTATAGATCTGCTACAGTATGTTTGAATAGCCAACGCAAAAATCTAAAATAACACAGATCCTTTCCCTGTTTTAATGGCAGGATGATTGTATTGGGTGTACAGTATGCGTTCGTATACTTCTTAATTTTAAAATAATTAGTGCTGTGATATTACACTTATGGATGTTTCTTACTGTACTTTTTCTGTATCTATACTTGTAACAGAAACGGCGGTGCAGTCTCTGGCGCCTGAATTTCCCTTGCGGGATCAATAAAGGTATAAATCAATCAATCTACTGTATGCTCCTGAGCAAATAGTGTCTAGGTGCTCCGATGCTATTTGCATATATAAAGTGATGTATACATTCGTCCTCAAATTGGCCCCTTCATATATGCAAATGACCCTCTTGCATAAAAAGTCCAATTCACAAACACCTAACCACTAGCCACACGTAGAACATGATTTGCATCTCCAGAGTTATATAGTAACAAGATTGTAGATAGGTGAATGCATGGTCATGCCATGCCTATGGGGAACTCCTGTTTTTGTTTGTCTTGGTGTTGTGTTTTTCTGTACTATGTGTTGTTTTTGTTGTTGGTGTTGAACAGACCTGTGAAGATGAATATCCTTCGGGACAATAAAGATTATTATTATTATTATTATTATGCCTATGCTCATGAGTGGATATTTCAACCCTCTCTACTTAGTACGAGAGGATTGAAAACTTATTTTAGGTTGCAAACCGGATTGGTCAAAATGTGACTTAGTATGGGATCTCTTTTTGTCTTTGTGTGCTTTCACTGCTTTGTGTGCTGCACATTCAGCCCACTGCCTGAAATGCACAAATGTCATAGTTTTCTGTAAAAATGCAGCTGCTCGGTGAATGTCCATACTGCGCCATTCACACAAATGATGGGTGAGACCGAGGTATGAGTGACACCTACAGTACCTCCTAAATAAGCGGCTAGCTAAGGCTCAGGAGGTAGAGCAGGTCGTGCAATGATCCCTGGGTCGGCGGTTTGAATCCCGGCTCCTCCTGTCTACATGTCGAAGTGTCCTTGGGGCAAGACACTGAACCCTACATTACCTACAATGAGTTGGTCGGTGTGAGCTTGCCATTGGTGTGTGAATGTGGGAAGTGAGGATGCTGGCGTCGACTGTTCGCCGCTTCACCTCCCAATGTATGAATGAATGAACCATTGTAAAGCGCTTTGAGCACTTGGAAAAGCATTATAAAAATGCAATTCATTATTATTATTCATTATAAGCGAGCTGGGCTACTCCGAGCCAATCAAAGCCAGCAGCTGCACTCAGCAATTGAACTCCTTGGCAGCTTGTTTGTAAATGATTTATGCATTCAAGTAAGAAATAGGTCATAGTTGCTCGATCTTGATTACTTTCACACCTACAACTGCTAATTTAAATTAAACTTTGTTATCAATGCACTACTTCCATACTGTGCTCAGTTTCTGTGGTGTTGAGTGTGTACGCCTAGGCCACGTACAGTCGTACACTACTGCAGGCTTCTGGTTGACTAACGCTTCGTCACATACAGTGGCAGCGGCAAAGTTTAACTTTTCTCAACTTTGACGCTTCACTTCTGTTCTCCAGTTCTGGCTACTGGGGATTGTCACTCCTCTCCATCCATCCATACACAGTGCATTGAGCCTGGCTGCATTCTCAGAAAGCAGCAGTGAAATACTGTGGCTGCATGGTGTGAATTTGTTGTTTACGGTTCAGCAATTGTGTACTATGTATGTTTATTTGCACAACATTTAATAATTTATCATGTCAGCGCCCCTACTGTATAATACAGTGGTTGTAGTGGAATACACCTTTAATAATTGATGTATAAAGTCATTCCCCCGGAAGTGAACTGGTTTGTACGTCAACCATCAAAGAAACTCACTTCAAAGGTGGCGTAGGCGTGCTCAACTCAGGTTTGATCTCAAAAGTGCAGATTCTTGACAACATAAACATATAGGAAACATCTGCACATGAACAAAGTGAATCAATAACGTAATTGCGACCTGTTGGCTGTGAGTGTGCAGGTTAATCTTTTGTTGGTGCATCTTGCATCTACAGTTGTAGGTCATTGACCTTGTCCGTTTATCTTTGCAGAGGTTTGCGTGATCTGCGCATTTCACAATCTTACTGTTGAGTGCTGCACGCAGCATTCTGGTGTAGCACCCATCGAGAGACTTCTGCAGGGTTGGCTTCAGGGTCCAGCATTCACTGCCATATAGGTGAACAGACTCTACCATTGCGTAGAAGAAGCTGAGTTTGGTTTGACAGGGGAGGTTGGAGTTCCATACACTGGCCATGCCGTTCAGGACCCTCCATGCAAGTGCCTTCGTCACTCGTTCAGGGCCCTCCATGCAAGTGCCTTCCTCACTTTCAGGTCTAGTTCGGTTGAGTTGACCCATGAGCCCATGATGGGATGTTATAGGTGATAACACACTCCACTCTGGTCAGGAGCTCCTGAGCTTGTTCCATGTGGTCAGAGAGCAGCAAGCCCGGGCTGAGTCTTTTGTGCTGGTTCTGGACAGCCGGGCAATGCACTCCCTGTGGGGGTGTGGAAAGTGGGTGTCGAATTTGAAGTCGGTGGGGTGAACGGTTCACGAGTTATCGAGATTACACGTACACACAGACTTGGTGCATTTATATATAAAGCCAGACAGCATCAAAACAATAACAGAGATGATACTTTCTTGATTTCAGATTCTGTTTATAACAAACCAAGGAAGAGAGCTATGCTATTGTATTATGTGTGTTATGTAAGTACAGGATTCATTTGAGACATCCCCAGACAAAGGTACACCTGATGACAAGACATGTGGAAAATCCAAAATCCTACTCAATTTCATATTGTCATGCCCTAAGGATGTGAGTAAACCCTCTCCGAAGTGGAAAGGATCAAGCCATTGCCTGTCTATGTATGGCAAGGAGCGACCGCAACTGTTCTCGCTGAGGCAAGAGGCAGAGCCAGGGTTTAGCGTCCGCAAAAGCCCTTTTGTGAATTCAGCCCTGAATGTCAATGTCAATGCACTGTATTCCCACTGGAATCTGATTGAGCAGCTCTAGAGCAGCTCTCAAAGCATTCTACAATTATCAAAGATGCATTCTACAATTATTCTACAATTATCAAAGATGAGCTTACTGCCCTTGATGAAGGACACCTTATTCTTGAAGGACTGATAATAGCTAAAAATAAAACACTGCAGGCCAAAGTACACACTTATGCGTTGTGAAGCCATCAACGTGTTGTGGAAATTACAGTAGGCATGAGTACTTAGAGAAAAGTGTGGTTTCCCGGAAAAGACAAACAGGCATAAGAATTGATCTCCCACCGTGTTCCCTCTGTGAATACAGAACAGCAACTATTACAAATGCCAGAGCTCCCGCAAGGATCTGACAGGAAGCAAATTTGAATAATTATGGTTATAATCAGAAGCCTGATTAACATAATTTAAGCTTTTTACGGTCGGTCTGTCCGTCTGTCTGTCTATAGACAGATAAAGACATCTCCATAATATGGCCTTAAAAGAAAGAAAGAGAGACAGACAGACAGACAGACAGACAGACAGACAGACAATTCCCAGTAGTGAGTAACTGCCCAAATACAAGTAATGTCTGTAACAACAATGTAGTTCAATAGTCTGATAATTAGAAAATAAATGTTTGAGCAAAGCCTTTCTGCTCAGCTATCTCACTTCATTTTTGTGGAATAGCCATGTCAAGTATTATTAGTATTATTAATATTATTATTGCGACCGAAGGTCGCAGTTAACTATGGAATCAAGCATTTCCCGTCAGTTAGTGTGAAAACTAGAGTTCTCAACAGGCCCGGAAATTAAGGCCCGGCCCTACCTGGGCCATCATCAAACCCTGTGTACACTCAAGAGAATGTCCCCGCTACCACCCTTAGATCTCCATATATGGAGCTGACCTGTTCTGACATTCCATATGATGATCTGACCTCATCAAACCCTGTACACTCAAGACATGCTCCTTATATGGCCAGTACAGAATTCATTCCATGTTGATCTGACCCCCCATGCCAAACTACCAGTGCTCGCCCAGCAGATTGAAATCAGACGCAACAAGGGCAAATTGTGCTCGGAAACATTTGTATGGCTGTATGGCTCTGTCCCTGGTGACCTATGTCCCTTTCGTACCCATATATGGTCAGAGATCTCTGTATCTGTCAATCCTTGTCGCTTTTCTCTTTCATGCCCATATATGGAGAATCCCTGAGGTCATGCAGCTGACTGATTTGTTTGCGCCTCATGCCATGACTGGTTATTATTGGTTATGGCCGAGTATAGTGGCATGATTGTGATGCCGAATATAATTATAGGATAGCACACTGTGACTGTGCTACAATTAATTACTGCTGGCCCATAATTAACATGATTAGTTTTCAACCTAAGTGAAATTGTGAATTCAGCTCATTCAACAGGCCCTGAGATTATTGTGGAACCAACTGGATTCAATACGGTGTTGAAATGCATTTAACGTGCTGATGAAATTCGATTGGATATGAATAGACCGTCCATCCACTCAGCTGCCCGTTTTGTTGAGGCTAGCCCCCCGTCTGTCTCCCAAGGAGCCTGTGGTTCCTGCTCAAGTAAACTGACACACCCTCACAAGCATATTTCCCATTTTCTGCCTCACTGAACTTGGTGGTCCCCATAATCCTAACACCATCATTTAGTCAGCCAGGCTGTGGAGTGTTTTCTTTCTCTCTCTTCTTTTTTTTTTCCTACTCAATTTTCTCCATTCCTCACAGTTCTGGTGAGTCTGGATTCCCTGAGCCCAGCAGAGTAGAATTAATGGGTATAGTTTCCTCCTGGGCAAGGGTTTCTTCATGTAGCTCTTACTTGAAAGCGAGGTCTGTTCTTTTGTTTAGGCTAGTCTTAAGGGAGTGTATTTTAAATGCACATTCTTGTTTGCAGAGGTGAAATGGTCTGATGCATTTTTTTATTTCTCCTGTATTCTTGGTATTCTCCCCAGTTCGCTGTCATATTTCATAGTTTTGGAAACGCTCCACCTTATACTCTAAACAACTCTTCAAACAGGGAATCTGTGCAGTGTGATTTTGTCAATCTCCCTCCCGTACCGTGCTGTACAGGCAAGCAGGCTGCATGGGGAAGGATGGCTGCTGTGCTTTTCGGTTCAGGTGAAAATGGTGTAACGCAAAGCAGGGAATGGCGAAGAGAGATAATGAGTTAACCAGGCAGAGAGTAGCAAGGCTTTGCCGTGATTCTGAAATGGACATAATACGTGTAGGTCTTCAAGCCCATTCCCGGAACAGACAAAACCTACAAATTAAATAATAAATTTCCAGTGAACAAAACTGAAAGAGAGTTAAACAAAAACAGAGTCTTATAGACAGAGCTGGTCCGGCCTATAATAAACCATGTGAGCGGTCACATGACGCCCCACAACAAGCAGATATAGTGTTCTACAGTATGTACCATTGTTGTGTGAATGGCTATCAACATTGTACAGCTTCAAGAGACACCACACTGGCAACCTGGGGCGGTCACTGGATGGCCATACTAGAATTGGACAGAAGGCCCTCCCCGGGGGCAAAAGAGAACTTAGTTAAAACTTAACGTAAATATTACCACGCCATTATGTTGATGGACATAAATCCTGAGTCTCAGGGGCAGTCATATAGCTGAATACCCTGCCTGGGAATAAAGTCACTCCCCGGTTAATTCACCCAGTCTGTGTCGAAGCCCCTGTCCAAGACACTTAACACTAACATGCTCCCTTTCAAATGTACAGTACAGTGACAAAAGTACCGCAAAAGAGAGGCGACTAAATGTTTAGCAGTTGGTTAAAACATAACCCCACATATGAATTCATATTTCGGAAACCCTTGACCAGGAAGAGCGATTAAAATTGAATGACAAGCAGATTTGATTATTAAATTAAGTGCAAGATCAGAGTAAATGACATGCTGAATGCTAGTCAGCAAACAGGGTAAATGGCAACGTAGGGTGCCAAGAAAGAAATTAAGTGATACAAAGTAACTACGATACCATAGGTAATGATCATGCAAGCCCTGAAGCTCAGGCCCAGTAAACAACATCCTGAACTATAAAAAATAACATAGTAGTATGAGTGTGTGTCAGAGAATAGAGACACCCAGAGTAAGTTTATATATACTGTATGGGAAACCCAACAGTGTAAATTGTAAAATGTGCTGACGGACCATGGTTCATTAAAAAGTAGCAGCAGGCATCCTTCCGGCTCACGCAGTCAGTGTGATACACAATGATGTCCTGGGATTGAACCTATACTGTATATGGATCATATTTGAAGTGAACTAAAGCAGGAAAAAAAAAGGATCTCTTCAAAGATAACTTGATCATCCCGAACAAGCTCCTCTTGAGCTTGGTTGGTTCACCCTCTTAGTACTGTAATGCTTATAATTTACTGTATGCTCTATACCAAAAACAACAGATTTTAAAGTTATTTTCCAAATCCCCCCCCTGGCAAGCATCATCATACAGTAAGCCTTGAGTAGAAATTAGGCTTAACCACTTTAAGACCAGTACTGTATATTTCATGTACGTCAAAGATCTATCGCAATCTATACCGCAATTAGCCCAAAACAGGGATGCCATAATGTGGAAAAAGGATGAGAATATAATGATGTTGTGAATGTAACCAGAATGCTGGTCTGGATGTTTTGTAAGAGGAAAACGGCTGTGTTTATAGAGGCTGCGAAGAACAAAGGCAGCCGGGGCTTATGTTGATGGACATAAATCCTGAGTCCCAGTAACTACCCACTGATTACGTTCCTCCTGTGCACTCCTCACAAGAACTTTGATCTTTCACATTAAGCCACCTGGTCTCACAAATCTATAAGGAAACTTATGTTTCTCAAATTTTTCTTTGACAAAAGTTTCACAAATTTTTTCAAAGCTCGTCTCTCTCTCTGTCGCTCTCTCCCCATCTACAGTACTCAGCCCTTGAAGCTGATTGAGCAGAAAGGTTTTGATTCAGCCTTGCATAAGCCACACACAAATTGAAGAGAATTTGGGGGGAAAAAATCCCACATGATGGAGGTTGTGAGCACCAAATACTGTAAACGACGTTTAACCCTCTAAGACCCAGCGTTGCTTTTTAGCAACAATTTTATTTTATTTAATTACTAAATTATTATTATTTCTTTCTGTTCTTTTTTCACCTAAACGTCATCAGTGATGTTCATTGCAATGCCATTTCAATGCCATTGGTCATGGCGCCTGTATTATTTTGAAGGAATCTAAACTTTACACATTTACAGTATTATCCAGTAGGCCTACTCCAGGTGTCTGTGGCATATGACTGCAGACCGTGATTATAGCCAGCGGTGAAAAAAAAAATACTTGAGTAAAAGTATCAATAAAACAATGTAGTGTAGAGGAGTAAAAGTATTGCAAGTTGGAAATACTCTATAAAATATCTCAAAAAGATGGCCCTGCCGGCCCATGTCTCTCTCTCTGGCCCCCACCCACACTCGGGTCTATGCTCGTTTATGGAACATGAACCGTATTTTTAAAGGTATATTCAGTGATTTCACTTAATTCAAATATCACTTATTTTTTTGTTTTGTTGTGATAATCCTCCCTACTATAGAGTGTGCTGACCATATAAGGAGTTCCTCCCTGTCCCCAGTTAACCCCTGGGGGTCAAAAAACCATAGGTTTCGTTTTTGACTCTCTATCCTGATTGGACGAAAGGCTGGGTCCCACAGCCAAAAACGAAACCTAAGGTTTTTTGAGTGAAATCACTGAATATACCTTTAAGTAACATAAACTGTACCCTCAAACAGCATACACCAGTGAGTGACACAGTACTTAAGCCCCCCAAAATGCCAGGGAAAACACAGCAGATGCTGGCTTAATCAGAGTTTAGCAGTATCCATTATAGCAGTCAATTTCATACGTTATCTCTCTAGCATGCAGTCGCTAAGCAGAATGTCAAGAGGTAAATGAGAGAAGATAGGCTACTACCTTTCACTTCACACAGGACGACTCTAGAAATAGTGTGTACGTGTGTGTGTGAGAGAGAGAGAGAGAGAGAGAGAGAGAGAGAGAGAGAGAGAGAATATGGAGAGTTGGCCTTCTGGTTCTAGATGAATGGTGAAGTGCCATCAGACGTTAGCTCATCTGATGTCTTTTCCCATCATTCTCTCTGCCTGTCGATGTAGAACCGTCCTGGTCATGTGCACCCCATCAAGTTTAGGAGGTGCTATATTTTCTCCATTTAGGAGATACCATCTTTTCAGAAAAGCCCTTCTTCATGTGCCCATAGGTGAAGTCATTATTAAATCATTTGATTTTTAGGTTTGATATGGTGTGTCTATATTGCTTGGCCTGAAAATTGCTGAAATGTCTACTTTAGAGTATAAATAAAGCCGGCTCTGCCAAGCCAAGGTTCAAGGTTTCATTAATTATTAACAAGAGGATCCAAAATGGAAACATGCACATTGCACAACTCAAAAGAGTTGATGGGTGCTGAAGAGAAAATATACACACCGTTCTTAAGCTCCCAGTAGTATTTTATTCAACGTTTCGACCCCATCGGGAAATCATTAATTAATTAATTGTTACGCCTTGTGTACAGGTACATAAAAGTGAAGAAGTTTTGCAACCTTTTTTATTTTTTAAGGTAGAGAAAAAAGGGTCAAGAGGAGAGGATGGGGTCTTTTCGTCCAAAACAATAAGTGACTATTTAATTGGAATAGATGGTGCAAGCGCTTTAATCACACCTTCCGTTGTTGCAGCATGAGGTAAACTTATTTTCTTCTTTACTTCAGTGTTTTGTTGTTGTTGTTGTTATTTCTGGGCATGACTGATGTCAGCCAAAGAAAAAGAGAGATTCACCCACTTAATTTGGTGAAGTCAGTAATAAAATTACCAAACAGCAACAGTCCAGAATAATGGCCTCACGACTTCAATTAATTAAGCAGAGTGCATGTTCTGACACACGTGGAAATCGAAGTGTTTGCACTTGAAAGGATGAAGTAATGAAAGCATGCAGAGGGCTTATAGGAGATGATGTTTCTCAGAGTATGTGGGAAGTTTACATTTTACACAGACGTCTGCACTGTCTGTTCTACTATGTAAAGTATACCCGACCACAAACTCCAAGACCCAGCTTAATGAAATGGAAATTTTAAGACATGAGAATTGGTCTCTTGTTGTACATGTTTTTGCCTAACCCTGAGTGGGGTGGCCTCTTAATAATGTCAAACTATGTCGGACTGACTTGATTGATTGAATACTTTATTAACAGAAAAAGAAAGGACAGGAAAGTACAGTTCAATACTAAGGTATGCTATAAGAGGATTTAATGTTAAACCCAAGAATGCCTATGCCTTGTTTCCATTGTGGTCCTTCATACTGAATTCATCGAAACATTTAATGATTTAAGTATATAGTACTATGCAAAACCATCATATAAACGGTTAGAAATAAAAAATAAATATGTATATGTACAAAATGTAACCCCCCCTTGTTTGAGCCAACTGGTGTTGTGATTATGGATGGCGTTGGCGTTTAGGAAGTAGTTTGACAGGTACAGTACATGGGTGTGTTTGTGGTGTACAGTAGTGTACAAAATCGCCCCCATGGACTCCCTATTGGTGAAATACGATTGTGATCACACTGGTGTAAGAGCGTCATTATTGCACCATAATTTGCATACTTAATTAATAATTGAAATACTTGGGGGGAAAAGTTATGGAAAGGTTTTGAAAATAAATTGTAAAAAATGTGTGGAAACCCTGTCAGCAGTACTGTTAAGGCCTATTCCATAGTCTGGATTTTTGGTGGTGAGGTGACCACCGCTCCGGTGGTGAGCTGACCACCAGAGCTGAAATAACGTTGAGCGGTGGTGAGTAAAAACAGAGAGAAGGGCTGGAGCGGTGTCGGTGGTTTGCTCTTCACCGTGACGTCATGTTGTAGTTCGGTGGTCACCTCACCACCGAAAATCCAGACTATGTATGAGCCTTTACGAGTTTACTCTCAAGTTAAAGTAAGAGTAACTGGATGCAATCATTGAAATATTTTTTTAGTACTTAAAGAACATTTATACCAAAATACGTATTCATTTTGGCTAACGAAACCGTCGTATAAGTATAAATTAAAGTATAGAACTGCAAATCATAGAATGTGCATTCACTGTATCACAATATTTACGATATCTCTGAATATCGTATCACGATACAATATTTATCACGATACGATATTTATCGACCCTGGCATCACGTCCCAGGGTCGAAACATGTTGCCTTTTAAATAAATAAAGGCCATGTTCCACTTTTTTGCTCCGCTGTTGTTGATTTTCAAATGTCTTGATCCTGGTTTTATCTGTGAGCCCCATTTACCGGTACACGTTTTACCTCCTGTCAGCAACAGCTTGTTCTTGTTTTTTGAGTGGCGCAACCACTCCAAGGAACAGCAATATCCGTGTTCACCTACTGTATATGTGTTCACCCATGTGTTCACCTATGTGGCCATGAGCACCAGTATATGACTATGAGTACCAGTAGGGGCGCTGTTGTGCCAGAAACAGAGAGATAGTATTAGTGCTGCACTGTTGCCTGCTAATGAGAGAGAGAGAGAGAGAGAGAGAGAGAGAGAGGAGAGGAGGTGGGAGAGAGGGGAGTTGCAACACTCAGTTCACACGGGTGTGATCTTTTCTGAAGGATCTGGCGTTAATGACTCGAGGGAAACACATTTCTTACAGTAATAATAAGCACATTGTTACTGAACCTCGGAAATGCAGTGTAGAAAAAAGCTTGACCTCTTCTTCAAAGAGGAACTTTTTATAAAACACAGTAGCTACGTACAACTTTAATTGTGATTTAATTTCTTGGCTTATATCTCGTGTGCTCATTCTGTCAAGCAGTCTCACAGAGATGCCATATGGCAGATTTCATACAATCATGCGATGTCTTGAACCTCACATCCTGGTCCAAACTGACATGGTGTGGTGATGGTGGTTTGAATAGCACAGACCCCACCAGTTTAAGTGCTGCAGAGAATCGGCTACATTCTGTGGAGCACATAATCACTTATGTTTGACTGGGAAAAATCTCAACTTCCTATACCACCCACAGCAGTATCTCCATTACTGCTACCATTTGAAATAATACTGTACAGTACTTCAGTCAGGACAACTCAAGAATGGATGGAATATATATTTATTTAATATAAGATGAGCAATATATGTATTATGGTTTGGCGATGTATTGGATCTGCTTTCGCCTTTATTTTCATATTTTTTTATGGAGGGACAGACAGTAGGCTGACAGGAAATGGGGAGAGAGATGGGGGGAAGACTTGCAGTAAAGGCCGTCGGGATCGGGAGTCAAACCCGCGGCACACTGCCAGACTGGATTACCAACCAAGGTGCCTGGACCACTGAGCCATGGCCCAGTTGAATCTGCTTTGTAGGTACTCAGATCAAGCGCATCAGTCCCGACCATAGGGACTCTGAATTCCCCGTACCTAAACAGTAGATCCAAAACGACAGGTGGTAGCTGGGGTGGAGGTGGGTGAGCAGCAGGTTTGTATACAGCAGCGCGCTGATACAGCAGCAGCAAGCAAGGAAGCAGGAGGAGGAATGCAAACCTCCGGTTATCCAATTCCTCCATTTTTGCAGCCATTCTCCTCAATGAGATCTGTGCCTCATGCTAGCAGAGTGAATTAAGTGTGTTGCATAGTTGACAGGCCTTAGGGCTTAGGCCTTTTCTCTTGGAGAACCAGAATGGAAAAACTGATTTTAATAACATACTGTATACACTAGCATGTATACTACATTATGGGAAATAGTTTTGTTTGAATAAACACAAAAGCAACGTCATTACAGATCAAATCTACATTTGGCCGTTTGCACCGAGCCAATAATGCTTTTCTGTCCCTTGTCTTAAATTCTACAAGAGTGGATTCATTGGAACGCTGTGTGAAAACCAAAAAGTGCTTTTTCTAGCCATGATGCTTGGATGCTTACCAAAGTTACCAGCCACACCCAGCCCACCTACAGGGAGATGAAGGTGGCTGAAAGGCGAGGTTATGCCGAGGTAAAATGAAGAGGAAATAAAACAAAGAGGATTACGAAGGACAGGGTCTCACATTCACAGCCCGGTGGCTCGAGGCTTAGTCCTAGAGCTTTGTCCCGGCGGCTAGCTGTCTGAACATGGACAAAAAAGACAAAAGGGACAAAACAAAATAAACTAGAGAACTCGCTAGTTACTGTAGATCATCCATAAAATAGGAGACAGACAGCTATAAATAAACAGCTAATTGCATTCACAGATGGAAGCCCAATACAAATGTCAACAGTCAATCCAGCTGTGACATACAGTGTAGACCAGATGTTGGAAGAGATCCATCAAAAATATCTATCACCTCATTTCCATGTACAATACAGGCAATCAAATGTTGTCACGATAACCACCTTCACACTGGCGTCACCATCATTTTGTCATCATGTCATCATAGACAGAAATGTTCAAAAACATTCCAAAACTGAGAAAATAATGTGAGTTTGTAAATCAGCTATTTCTAGCAACACTAGAAGACAAAGTATACAACAGGGCTGAAGTGGTTCATTGAAGATGGATTTTCTTTGTTTGTTTCATTTAACCTTTATCAATGGAGTCCTCAGGATGTTAATATAAACCTTAGCTTGAACTTTAGATGTTTCCAAAAGAGACATTTAGTTCCAAGGGATAGTCTCATTTTACAAGGAACACAGCCTGCAAATTCTGAGTAACACTGTTGGATTCTTAAAGGTATATTCAGTGATTTCACTCAAAAAACCTTAGGTTTTGTTTTTGGCTGTGGGACCCAGCCTTTCGTCCAATCAGGATAGAGAGTCAAAAACGAAACCTAAGGTTTTTTGACCCCCAGGGGTTAACTGGGGACAGGGAGGAACTCCTTATATGGTCAGCACACTCTATAGTAGGGAGGATTATCACAACAAAACAAAAAAATAAGTGATATTTGAATTAAGTGAAATCACTGAATATACCTTTAAAGTTTCGGATATAATGAAAGCATGCTGTGCTTTCATATCAGCAAACTTATTGATTTCATAGCCGTCACGCCACTTTAGATTTGGGAACAAATTGGAACAAAAGCACACTTTCCCCCCATTTTTATATTTCAAATGAAAAGATAAGCACAAACGCTGGAATTAGACCTCCAGTGGGACTTTTTCAATTCCACATTCACTGTGTGAATGTTTCCCTCCCTCCGGGGTGCTCTCTCACCAAAGGTCACTTCCGACTGTTTGAAAAAATAAATTGGCTTCCTTCCTTATTTCTCCATCTTCCCATTTTTACATTTTACTCTCTTGAGCAGTCTTGAATGCCCTGCAGAGCGCTTGAAGATGGCTAAAGGATTAATAAGTGTCAGAACAAAGCCATATACAGTACAGTACCACTCCTACTCCATCCATCTCCATCCATCTTCAGCCTCTGTCGGAATAAGAACTAATATTGTGAAAACGTATTATTCAAAGTAACAATTCAATTCTGTACGTGAGAAAAGTCATATGGTGGTGTGGGACACAGAACTATACTCAATACAAGTAAATTTTTTTGTGAAATTGCAGTTTGCTAGCAAAAGTTAATTAAAGATCTACCCGTTTGCCATTCAATAAAAAGTTAGTTTTCGGGCACTCAGGTGGCGCAGACCGCAGAGACAAACTTCCTGCCCACCACCGTGGAGAATAGGGGTTCGATTTTTCCACGGCACGGAGGATGATCTCTCTCAACTCTCCAAGAACTCCTATGGACGAATCCACGGAGGGGTGCCCTGGGCGCGGCCATAGCTGCGGTGTACCATTATCTGCTGCTTTACACCGCAGCATTGATTAGCTGACCCTGGCCTCCATGGCACTGCTCCATGGATTCATCTATACCTGTGATTTTCAACCCGTTTCATTTCAAGGCCCCATTATTCATTCGGCTTTTGAGCCACGGACCACCATTTGATGACTTTTAGCCTCTCAGACCCAAACCTAACGAATATTTAGTTGTCATTGGATAAGATTTAGTCCACAATTCCAACGCTTATCAAAATAACATATTTTCTACATGTTCAAATTGTGTAGACATAAAGTAATGCAGATGTTTTAACAATAATGTAACTCTTCAGAGCGTGAAATGAAACCAAATGGACCCGTATGGGTCCATTTGGTTTAATTTTACGCTCTCAAGAGTTAACGATCTATAAGGGTCCATTTGGTTACCAACTCTCCATCATTTAGCTGCGGACCATGCACCTGGAACCCCTTCAAGGACCGATGGTGGTCCCCGTAACACTGGTTGAGAACCATCTACTATACAGTAGGTTGGCCAGGGTGCCTCTTAAGTGAGTTGTGGTAGCCTGGCTAATAAGCCAGACTAATATCACACAACACTGTAATTCTTTTTTTT
Organism: Protomyctophum parallelum; assembly: GCF_964188405.1. Taxonomy (NCBI): domain Eukaryota; kingdom Metazoa; phylum Chordata; class Actinopteri; order Myctophiformes; family Myctophidae; genus Protomyctophum; species Protomyctophum parallelum. The sequence continues at coordinate 25,275,108 of NC_139717.1, forward strand.
TTCCAACGGCTGATTCGGTCTGGCTTATTAGCCAGGCTAGGGTTGTGGCACCAGGAGGAATTAGTGTGTTCATGCGCTGCGACTATGTCCTCTCTGTGAAGCTCCTTACTGTCAGGTAAAAAGACACAGAGGAAATGACATGTGTATGGAATACACATCACCGCAGGGAATTAGTTTTGTTGGCATAACAACAAAACTGAGAGAAAATATATTATAATATATTATCTGGTAGAGCTTCCTCTCAACATTTTTCTTCTATGCTAAAAAGCTCTGTCATATAATAATAATAATTGGACTATACAAAATACACTTATTTTGCATATATACACTACAGTGGGCACTTGAATATGTACAGTATATGTTGAATTTCTGAATTCCAGACCTGCCAATCACCACAAAACCAATTTATTAGTTATTGTGTAGGTTTCAACAAAAAGTGAATATGCGTGCATCTGTGCGTGTGAGTTTGGATCTGTCCAATGCTGTGTGTGTGTGTGTGTGTGTGTGTGTGTGTGTGTGTGTGTGTGTGTGTGTGTGTGTGTGTGTGTGTGTGTGTGTGTGTGTGTGTGTGTGTGTGTGTGTGTGTGTGTGTGTGCGTGCGTGCGTGCGTGCGTGCGGAGAGGGAGGTCTGTTATATAATGAAAATATGTCATTGTGTCGCTTGGATGGATGTCAACGGCAAGTCACTTCTTTCTCTATTTGCATATCAAAGGGTCATATACACAAATAAACAATTCCTAAAACCTTTGGCAAGCATATGTTATGTGATATAAACGGGGGGGAAGGTAAAATATGATAAGCTTTTGGTTGATTGTGGAGATGAATATATTTAAGAGGCAGAGGCAAACAAAGGCTTTGAAAGAAGAAATCGTTTGATCTCTCAGATTTATGCCAATTCATACTCAGAATAGCCGACCTACAAGCTCACGGTGTGTCGCATCCGCGGCGCGTTGTGAGCGTGTAGATCTGCTATGCTCGACACCATCGCCAAATGGAGCATAAATTAGGCTTCAATTCAAAGCCCTCTCCAAGACTCCCACTCTCCCTGTTTGCCTTTGAATTTATTGAGCATCTGCCTATAGTTACCCATCTGCTAAAACATGTAAGAACTCCATGCATCACAACAAGCCATAACCAGAATGACCATGTTGGACTTTAAATGATGCAGGTGGATTGACAATGCTTCAATCCTACTATAAATGCGCCTCTGTCTGTCTGTCTGTCTGTCTGTCTGTCTGTAGTTGTAATGCACGTAATGCACGAACCGTTTGCTCCACCAACTTCAAATTCGACACACACGTTCCACACCCCCGCAGGGAGTGCAGTGCCCGGTATCGAGTTGGTCCAGCCTCTGCCTCAGCCAATTGAAACCCCCTTACCCCACACCAGCCGATTGGTTACTTAACCAGTCCACTTTTCATAGTCAGTTTGCACTCTTCACACACAGACAGACAGACAGAGATCTCCATGTGGGACAGTTAAAATGGGTGCTATGACAACGGGTATTGATGATACTACATTGATACTACAGAGATCTCCATACAGTATGGGCACAAAAGGGACACAGACAGATAGTTAAAACGGGTGCTATGACAACTTGACAACGGGTATTATTAGGTTCCCAAGTTGCATTGTTCCCAAGTAGGCCGGTAGCCGACGGGCACGTATACAGGTCTAGTTATTAATTAATTATAAATTAAATTGCATTATGCGTTTATGTGGTACAAATACATACACCAACGACAGAGGAAACCATGCAAGGCATTGAGCGTTATACTACACTCGACACATGCCGGAGGAGCTGGGAATCGAACCGGGAACCATTCGGCTCCCAGGCAGCTACTCTACCTCATGAGAATGTAGGTATCGTTGCTGTCGGAAGTCGATAAACCCAATAATGTTTAATTCACTAAGACGTCTGGTGGAAGTTTCAGAAAACTGTAATTTCATGGGCTAGAACTATCAAACACAGGCCAGAATATTTCTGCAAAAGTTGGCTAAAGTTTCATTAATTTATCGTCCAATTATGCTGCTTTAAATGAGTTTCTTTGTTGCCAATACACAGGCTTTAGGTTGGATTTTGTTGCAAGGCAGAGACCCAAAAAATATCTCAACAAAGACCACAGTCTGCTTATTAACTTCCAGCACATTTGCCTGGAAACATGTGAGCGTTTCAATTATAAAAAATGGTTTCAAATGACAGAAACAGAAAAACACTGCCTTAGAGGCATAAGACTCTACAATCTACAATGTATTTTCTCTTCCTGCAAATTCTAGTTACTGCCATGTCTATAATAATAAGATTCTGAGTTTCCTCTCTTGCACTCATTATGATGAGAGCTTTAGAAAAAGCTTGAAAATGAATGTAAATGACCACCTGGCCACATCTGTTCTGTAACTGAGCTAGTTAACTGGTCTTTCTGCTGGATGGATTGAGGAAGGGATGACATAAAAGAAAAAGATGATACGAGAGTGAAATCTAAAGATAGACAATGCGTAATGCCAGGGCGCCTTCCACCCGGGCCTGTTACGACCACAAGTGGAAGTGCTTCTCTGCCTGGTGTGCTGCCCAGCAGGCGAATCCTGTCACCTGCAACGTATGCCTAGTTTTACGTTTTCTCCAGTCCCTCTTGGATGCTGTCAGAGCAGCCAGCACCATCAGGGTGTATTCCGCCGCTATTTCGTTCCGGCATGAGGAGGTTGATGGGCTACCAATTGGTAGGCATAGTTTTGTCACTCAGTTCACGGCTGGTGTCAAGCGGCTACGCCCCGGACGGGCCTTGAGGGCCCCTGCTTGGGATCTCCCTCTGGTACTGCGGTCCTTGATGGGAGCCCCGTATGAGCCGATGGATCAGTCCGATCTGAAATCCCTCTCTCGTAAGACGGCACTTCTTTTGGCGCTTTCCTCTGCCAAACACGTCAGTGAGCGGCAGGCCTTGTCAGTCAGCCAAGACTGCATGAGGTGGAAACCCGATGGCACAGGGGTGTCGCTGTGGCCTAACCCGGCATTTCTACCCAAGGTAATTACGCTGCAGACGGTGAACCGAGTGCTGGAAATTACGGCATTGCGTTCTGCTCTGGGCCCCCAGGAAACTGTGGAGGGCCTTTCTACGTTGTGTCCTGTCCGAGCACTTCGTGCTTATGTGGATCGCACACAGGCCATACGAGGCACAGGCACGCAGCTGTTTGTCTGCTATGGGGGCAGGAGGTTGGGACTTCCCTTGTCCAAGCAACGGTTGTCGCATTGGCTTGTGGACACAATCTCGGTGGCCTATGTTGATCTAGGCCAGCCGGTCCCGGAGAATGTGGTGGCCCACTCCACAAGGGGAGTGGCCAATTCTTGGGCTGCACTAAGAGGAGTGTCCATGGAGGACATTTGTGCAGCGGCTTCATGGACTGTGCCTTGCACATTTGCGAGGTTTTACAGACTGAACGTGGAATCCCAGCTATCGCTGGGTTCCACCGTCCTGCTTGCAGCTGCCCAGCGAGATGGTGATGGGGCTGAGTACCCCGTTCCTCGCGACCCGGTTGGTATAAGTCATCCGTTGTTATGACCGTAGTGACGGTCAGAGTGAGGTCGATATAGATCGTAAGTTATGTCTATAACTATGGATCTATGAGACCGAACGATGACCGTCCCTATCTCCTGTCGCTCGGAACGTTATGAGGCGTTCGAGGCTGGAGGCGGAGCCGGCCGCACCGGACATAACTTATACGGTGAGACCGCCTCCTACGGGTCATGTGGGCATGACATTTTTGATATTTGGTCTCGAAGAAGAGGAGATGAGGGCATCATTCGTTGTTATGACCGTAGTGACGGTCATCGTTCGGTCTCATAGATCCATAGTTATAGACATAACTTACGTTTTATTCTAACCGTGTGAAGCCCAACACACACCGGCTCCGTCCGACGCGGCGCGTTGCCGCGCGGCGCCGCCTGGAAAATAGAACTGGTTCTATCGGCGCGCCAGGTGACGCGGCGCGATGCGGCGGACGGAGCCGGTGTGTGTTGGGCTTCATGTTTGCAGCAGCAGGAGAAGCAGCAGCCCCATTGCACACACACACAGAGTCACAGACACACACACACACACAGCCGGCCCGTGGTAACAGAAAGCTTGGGGACGCTTAACATAATAACGGAGCACATTTCATTGTCAGTAACGGTAACTGCGTTGTAACGATGACAATTGTAATTAATTAGATTACCCGTTACTGAAAAAAGTAACGACGTTAGGTAGCGCCGTTTGTTTAAACGCCGTTATACCCAACACTGCACAGCACATGCAATGCTTACAAACTAGGTGTTGTAGATCAAATATAAATGAAGATTCACCAACTGCATTGCACAATAAAAGTTTCAAGAAACATTTTAGTGGATGTTTTTTAGGTAATATAAGGGAAAGTGGTTTATTGACATTTTTTAATCTTGTCTGAGAATGTTCTCTGCATTTTCCAATCTCGACATAACAGCCTATTGATTCTGGGACATTTTAACATTCATGTCTGCTTGCACACAAGACACTGGCTGCGGTTACATGAGGGCTTTTTCAAACTTCAGAATTAATTAATTCAGAAGTAAGTTTTTTGCTGCGTGTTTACATGGGAAATGGTCATTCCGAATGAGTGTTTACATGGACAATACTTTTAAATCCCATTATTTCATTCCACATCAGGTTTGGGGCTGGGAAGGCTTCTGATTGGATAGGGGGCGGGGTGGATATGTTAAGTCCAGTGGTGGAAAGTACATTTACTTTAGTACTAAAGTACAATTTTGAGGTATTTCTACTTTACTTTCCAATTGTTTTACTTTTACTATACACTACATTTCAGTAAAACAAAATAATAATAGAAAAACACTTTTATGCTGTATTACTTTATATTTGATGTATCCTGTAGCCAATGAGAGGTTTCTAATATAATTTCTTAATATAATTAATCGCAAAACAGGAGCATAATATAGCCATACCAATTACATGGAAACAAGCATGCACAGAAAGACCAGAATGAACTTCAATCCGAATGAGTGTTTACATGAGTCCACAATTGTTTCAATAGGATTTAAAAATTGAATAATCCGGTCAGTTACATCAGATCTAAGTTTAAATCAGATTGACCATTTTCATTCCAATTTAAGTTTTTGTAGGTGTTTACATGAGAACTTTTAATAGGATTTAACTTTTATTCTGAATGAAAAGGGGATTTAACTGTCCATGTAAACGTAGCCACTGTTAGTTGAGTTCTTGGATTTCTTAGAATCCTTTAATGTGTGGCATGTGTTGATATAGTCCCCACACACTCCAACTCTGGATCTGGCTTCATCCCATTACAATGCGTTAGTGTATAGCAGAGCATGTGAGCAAAGCAACACAATTTTGCAAATTAATTTAAAGACACAGGCCTATGTGTAACATTAATTTTAGTTATTAACTTAGTTTTGGCGACACCCTTTGTAGCTCCCAGCCCCGTTGTCATTACAGTTTTCATTGTTGATATGGAACTATACCACTGAAAAAGGAATGCTGCCTGACCGTGCCAACAACCCCAACCCTCAGAACAAGAGGTGACCGCGCTTTTGCGGTGGCAGCCCCTGAGCTTTGGAACAACCTCCCCCCCATATTAGAGCTGCTCAAACAATTAACATGTTCAAATCCCTTCTTAAAACGCACCTTTTTTTCCCTGACTTTTAATGTGAACTGATTTGAACCTTTTTAGACACTCCTGTAAACTACAGTATTATCCATGTCCCACGTTGGTTCTATATGCTATGTTTCTATGCTTGATGTATTCTGCTTTGAACTTTTGTCTTATTGTTGTGAAGCACTTTGGTCAACTTCGGTTATGTTATGTGCTATATAAATAAAGGTTGATTTGATTTGATTTGAGGAATGCTGCCTGAGGATATTTTTTAACACGTCACCAGAAACATTACTAAAATATCTAAATAGATTTCTGGTACATTTCCGGTGTCTATGTAATTTGGCCAAGTTGGTGGCAGACACTCGCAAATAGAATATTATGTTTAAAGAATTAAGTTGTAAAAACACATGTTATTTGGTATATTGTAGTTAATGTGGAAAAATATAGGCTACCAGTGAAAGATTATAGTGCCGAAGACGTGACGTCATCCCACTACCTTGGGTCACAGCATTAGGAAAATCTTAGACATTTGATAACGTTTGTGTTTGAAAAAGAAAAGAAAAAAAATCTTACTCATTGGATAAATAATACTTTTTTCACGGTCGTTGATGCTTCCTAACCGTAATGAGTCAAATTGCTGCACGTGGTTTGTTTATTTCTGGAACATAGTTCTTATAATATAAGAGAGATAAGAGTCATATTATGACTCGATCTAAGGATTTTAATACGAAAAAATAACGCTGTGACCAGGGGATAGTGCCTTCTAGCGGCAGTGATGTAGTCTAGCAACATAATGACTCTCACTTCAGTGAGAGTCATTTCTCCATTTAACCTTTGAATGTTCATACTACAGTAGGGATTCAAGTTGAAACCAGAGTATGATTGGATTGGAGGACAAAACTGTATGGGCTTTTTAAATCGTCCAGCAATCGACTTATAAGCCCCCCTGCGATCGACTGGTAGCTTTATTCCCACCTTGGAGGTGCCAGAGGAGACTAACGCAGTAGGAGGGGGAAAAAGGGAGTTGGACCAATTTTCAGCTTTATGCCATACTGTGCCTAGATTTCAATCCCCTGCCTTTTCAAGTCTGGCCCTGGTGAGATGACTGATGACTCTCACTCATGCTCATATGACAGATCGAAAGAGATATTACCTGCTGTAGATTACATAGCATTAAACGTTCCTCAGCAACAGAATGAGGGGTCTACCCGGGGGATTAGAGAAAGAGTTGTTCCACTTTCAGCACAGTGATTCAGTTTCTGCATGACTTGGTGAATGGCGAAAATGGACCACGATGGCCTATAAATGATAGAACAAAAACAGTTACTTGTATCATGTGCTAAAGTTTGAATTGTATAAGGTTAAGGGTCGGATCCCATTCACAGCTGACTCAGTGTATATGAGTAGCATGACCATGGGCTCCCTTAGAAAATAGATTTTCAATCTCAATGGGATTTTCCTTCTGGTTAAATAAAGGTAAAATTAAAAGGAGCTGGTGGAAGGAAGGTGTGTCACTCCACCTCAGCAATTCATGTCCCGCGGGATAGGATATAATAATAATAATAATAATAATAATAATAAGGGTAATAATAATAATAAGCCACTCCAACTTGCTCACTTATACTTACCAAATATTACAAGCTAACACAAATTATTAGTAGAGTGAGGATTGTTGTGCCTTATGACTTGATCTGCCTGTTATTGTCTGGTGAAAGTTGACCTGACAACACCATTAGGGATATTTGTTGTCTGCACACCTGCCTGCCTGCCTGCCTTCCAACAATTGTTGTTGTGTTCTCTCAGAGGTGGTCAATGGCCACTCAGACATTGACAGAAAACATTGGTAAAAACATGACTAGAATGTAGCCTTGGGGAAGGATAGCGCTCCTGCAATTGTGAAGAACTCGGAACATTTTTCTTTCTAGATTCACTCAATGAACAAATTGTTCATTTTGTGTGATTAAAGGCCACCTTTGGGTGGGGGAGAAGCATTATTATCCCATTCCTGGGAGTCCACTAGTCATGTTCCCACCCGCCTGGAGGAACAATAAGCTCAATACCACGACTCACTTTGAAAAGGAAGGAGACGTGGGGAAGTGTAAAATGGCAGAGTGTTAATAATTAATTCAGCTGAATTTTGCTCCTCAGAGGCAGGAGGAAAATATATTGATGTTTGGAAAATGCTAATTAAGGGAAGGAGCGCACCCCGCATTGGTTTGGAAGCCATCAGCCATGAGCAGTGGGAAATCTGCAGCTATGCACCCGGGTGAATGGTGCGATGTCTTGGGGGGATGAGTGGCATGGTGAATCAATGAGTGCGATGCCTATTGGGGATGCATGCATGGCATGGTGAATGGTGCGATAACTTAAGGGGATGCATGGCATGGTGAATGGTGTGATGCCTTGAGGGGATCTGCATGGCATCGTGAATGGTGCGATGTCTTGGGGAGATGTATGCGTGGCATGGAGTAACCAAGCGAGCACTAATGAGTCTCGTGGACCCGATCTTCAACTCGCTGGGGAAATAAGACCAAGATGGAGGGAAGACGCTGGAATGAGACGGAGGAGGTTGGCGCACTCGTTGGGAGGATGCGTCATGTTCTATTTAATTCAACGGCAAATGAGGAAAGAAGAGGCTTCCTTCCGCTGGATTCGCACGCGCCTCAAACAGCCTGCTCTGCCAAGACCGAGACGCATTCTGTGTGTGATCCAAATTGGATCAACACACAATGTGCAACAACATACAATAACCAATGTGCTCAACGTTTTAGTTCGACAATGTATGGGAAATTAAACCGGTGTGGAGAAGTGTCTAGAGAGCTGGAATTCAATTTAAAAGGGTTTTACCTCACCTGTGCACAATAATTCGTACACACGCACGCGGGCGCACACATGCGCTCACACAGTCACACACACAGTCACACACAGTCACACACACACACACACACACACACACACACACACACACACACACACACACACACACATACACACACGCACTTCTGTCCCTACTGAAAGGCTGGTCAAAGTTTTTAATTTGTGTATTGTATTTCTCTGAAGCACACCTATAGTTGCCACCCTTACCCACCATGAGAGAACAGAAGACTAATGAATGTCAGTTTTAATTAAGAATTACATTTCCCTTTTTTAAAGATTTCTGTAATTTACTGAGATTGTTTTTTTATGTTATGCTTCATGTACGAGTACATGTTTACACTCTGTTGGAGCTTTCTTCTGAAAAGTGCAGAAAATGATTTTAGGATATTTTCGTGCGTTTTGTGAATGTGATCTCCAAGGACTTCAAATGATTTTCAACCATATACGTGTGTTAGTTCTTTCGAATCTGCAAATTCCAGGAATGGGTTTTGTTGACTTTGCTGCAAATCATTTATAGCTACTGCACCGAATAAGGGGGATTGCGAGGGATTAATTGCAGAGACACAGGCTTCCAGTAGTCAGGATGCAGAATCTGCTGTGTAATTTCCACCGAAATGTATGCAGTCACAGGCCAACTTTAAATAGATTTACTCTAATGATTTTGTCGTTAAAGACAAAATGTATATTTTATGCCTTAAATGAGCATGCTTTCTTGTAAAAGAAAATGAAAGCATTTTCTGTTGCATGCTACCTCATTAAGCTCCCCTTCAAGCAGGCTGATAATGCAGCAGGGTCCTTGCTATAGTCTTCTATTTCTGGCCCATCAGAGATAGCGATCGGAGGACAGGGGGGAGATATCGCCTTTGTAGTGGCAGATACTGTAGGCAGATATAAGAGATCCAATCTCTCTCTCGCGCTTTTTTGCTCGCTTATTCTCCCTTACCATCTCTCATTCCCCCCCCCATAGCTGATATAATGTGCCATACTGCCTCAACAGACCTACATAAATATGTGGTGCACAAATCACATTAGGCTACATACTGTACAGCGCATGATGTTGAAAACAACATCAGTTCAGATATCTCATGACAAGCAAGCCCCATAAACGTGGATCGAAATTAGAGCTATAGCTTGGACAGGAAGAATGATAAAGTGATCCGTCTTTCCATCAGATCTCGGATAAGATTCTTGATTCAGGAAACCTCGCAGACAAGATAATGGATAATGTGGATTCATGTTAATGTACATTTTCAGACATTTAACCACGACCCTCAGTACAAAAGTGGTTAATGTAAACTCTGAGGGGCCCCTAGGGGTCCGAGAACCCCTAGATCCCTCCATTAGAGGTGTTATTAAACCGCTGAACACGTCATATGACAATGACACCTGTCGCAATAAGGGTTCCCTGTACCAACGCTCTGTTCACATTCCTGTGTGCCCACACCGTCAACACCAGGAGAAAGGCCATTAACATGCACAGCAGCCGCTCAGCCTCCTTCAACATCCCCCAATCTCCATCGGCCCCACTTCATCAGTTAAGCCGCGGGATCCCAACCCTGGCTTTGTTTGGCACAAGCGTCCATGTCTGATAAGGGGTCTCCTCTTGATACGGTTGACATCATTAATCACCGAAAGTGTGGGAGGACACGGCTGTGGGCAGGACTCTCCCCATGGAAGGCTTTTAGCTGAGCCGTGCTCCTAATTAACGGAGCTAGCCCTCTCCCCCTACAGTACGCAGATAGTAGCCTACGTCAAAACACATGTTTGGCAGAGTGTTAAATAACGCTGTCCCAACCGGGGAGATGGCGGAATGATTACTGCTCTCTCTATCAGGAGGGTACAGAAGGACAGAGGGAGGGAGAGGAGAGATGCTCAGCGACTTCAAGGTGCAGGGACACCATACAGGCATACAGTATAGCTGCGGTTGTGTGTCGGAGAGGCAGAGGAAAATGGAAGATGGAGAGTGTGTGCGTGTGCGTGTGTGTGCCATGCCGTGCGTGTACGTGCGGCTCATGCGCTTTAACCACTTAAAACGTATACAAGGCCTCCTCCCTTTTCCCTCGACACCAAATCTCTCATCATGCGTTTAATTGCGACGCTGCCTGCTGTGAGCGTGTAGGAATTCTCTGTAGATTATTTACATCATATTTGACATTCGAGTGCTTATGTAACTAAATGGCAATGACGGCATGTTGAAATGCCGCCATTGGTTGACACCATTGCCGCCATTGGTTAACACCATTGCCGTCATTGGTTAACACCATTGCCGTCATTGGTTAACACCATTGCTTGGTTTGGTTAACACCATTGCCGCCATTGGTTAACACCATTGCCGTCATTGGTTAACACCATTGCTTGGTTTGGTTAACACCAAACCAGTCAATGTTCTTGTCATGTAACCTTAAACTGCATACCTTCAAACCCTACAGTAACATAAATGATGTTCATGTACAATTCACCAGTGAACCAATAAAGAGAACTAAAGTAAAAGTCCACTAACTTTGGCTGTTTATAAAGTATAACATGCAGCACTGTCATTTCAAATTATTAAATGTTTGCGCAAACATTAAATTCCCATTGTCGATAATGAATGGAGAATTTATGTCGTATGTAGACAAGCAAATCGGCTTAGCGTATTTTTGTCCTACACAAACATTAAATTCCAATTGACAATGAATGGAGAATTTTATGTCATAGTGTCTGAGCAAATCGGCTTAGTGTCTATTTTTGAGGGGCGCTAGCCCCTCCTATATACAGGTTTAATGTTTGTCTTTAGTTATAAGTTTGTTTTGTAAACGCCATTGACAGTGAAGGGGTCATAATGTGCCTCATTACATCATATTGTCTCTTTATTGTTAATGGCGTTTAATGTTTGTGTTGGCACTGTTTGTTTTAAATCACCATTACATCACCTAATCAACATGAGATAGACTTTAAAGGTATATTCAGTGATTTCACTTAATTCAAATATCACTTATTTTTTTGTTTTGTTGTGATAGTCCTCCCTACTATAGAGTGTGCTGGCCATATAAGGAGTTCCTCCCTGTCCCCAGTTAACCCCTGGGGGTCAAAAAACCTTAGGTTTCGTTTTTGACTCTCTATCCTGATTGGACGAAAGGCTGGGTCCCACAGCCAAAAACGAAACCTAAGGTTTTTTGAGTGAAATCACTGAATATACCTTTAATATATTAGCGCCCCTCACTTCACACGGGTGTGATTTTTGTACTACACAAACATTAAATGAATTAGACAATGAATGTAGAAATTAAGTCTTGGGGCTCCATTTTCGTCACCACTAAACCCCATATCCCTAAACTTCTTTGCCTTTTTTTTACTATTTTGAAAAACATTTTTGAATAGTTCAACTAGCCAATCTACATTGACTTGTTGTGAGCTTGTAGACTGTCCATTTTAACTATTCAAAAATGTTTAGCAAAATAGTAAAAAAGGACAGATCAGTTTAGGGATAAGGGGTTTAGCGGTGATGAAAATGGAACCCATAGTGAGCAAATAGGCGTCATAATGATGTACGATGATAAGAGCGCCCCTCACTTCACACATGGCCATGCCATGCCATAACTAATGCCTTGTTAAGTTGTTAGATGATCGAGAGACAGAAAAAGTTACGTTAGGGAATTAGATGACATGTGACACAGGTCATGGCCGGGCGCCAAACCATGGCATTGTTCCGTGGTTTGGAATTGTCATACTGTATGCCTTCGAATGCCTATTGTCTTTTTTCCAATGTCTGCTCAAAGGGGGAACTCTCTGTCCACTGATCTAAAAACTAGAGGCTGTGGCAATGGGTTTAGCAAAGATTAGATTATGGTGTTATTCCATTTTGAAAATTAGCACAATTGTGTTATTATCTATGTCAAATAAAATAAACACAATAACTATTTACTATATACTACTATATTTGGTATATCATACTATAATTCTAACAATGTCTGTCTGTCTGTCTGTCTGTCTGTCTGTGTGTCAGAGCCGTAGTGTCAGAGCCGTAGCTCCTCATTGCATGCACCAATCGCTCCCACTTTTCACACAGGCATTGGCCATATGAATATGGAGGGCGTAACGATTTGACACATTAATGATTATTAATGAATTTATTAGTGAATTAAAAACGCACCGGGCGCAGTACCCCCCACGGCCACAAGGGGGGGGGGGGGGGCAAATATCTCACAACGGGTAACGGCTAGTATGTATAATTGGTTGGTACAAGACCATACAATGCTGTTTATTTTTCATTGATCACAATGTCAAGACTGCAGCTACATTAAATATAATGCATGTATTTAATACTAGACTGCAATCCCATCACAAACACTCTCCAGCATAACAACATGAAGCTGTCTCCTTTCAGATGCCAGTGGGTCGTCAAAATCCCAAAACTAACTTTTCAGTAGAGAAACAACAAAATTATGTTCACACTAGAGAAACAACTAAATTATGTTCACAGTAATGGAAAATGCCATAGTCCGGTAGCAGTGCTGTTCATTAAAATTGCAAACGTTTTCTTTCCTCGGCTGTCCTCTCCCCTATGTTTGTTCTCACATCACAAACCAGGCAGCAGTTGGGGTGAAACAAACAGCACACATTCATCATCCAATTGCCAGCTCAACCTCTTTTAAATCTCTCCCTAAGGCTCGTAATGGAATTATTCGGATCGGCTGCCATCTCCATATCACCTCAATAAGGCACAGCTAAAAAGGACAATCTTTCATCAGCCCAGGCTGAGCTGATTGTAATTTAACCACAGGGTAGCTATTAGAAAACTTGCCCTTGATCAATTCTGACCCGCCTTGTCCTCCTCGGGCCGAAACAGTTATGAGTAATTGGCAAGTAATTTGAAATATAACAGTGACAGTTGTTGTCCAGTGCAGAGCAGAAGAGAGCACAAAGGGCCAAGGGGGTTGACGGTTACACTGTCTACGACACGTGAGAGAGTTGGAAAATGAAAAAGATTTAAAACAAATTGTTAATTAAAATGTATGAAGGGATGTTTTCAACAGAGAGAGGTGGTTTCTCAAAGTCTGAGAGATGGGCGCACTCACATTTGTATGACACATGAAGGTGACAATTGCTACGAACACAAAACCCAGTTGTTACACCTGAGCGACTGTCAACAAATCCTTGAAACCTTGTGCGCCCGGCTCTGTGTTCAAGACTTCCGCTTTTAGAGGGTTTACTCCGGGTGCTTCAAACACCACTGAGCAACTTTCATTGAAATGAATAGCTGGGGTGAGGGACAGTCCGCCCTCTAGATAATATTATTGCGAACGCAGTGAGCCACTTACTATGAGACCCTGCTGCTCATGTCTGTGTGTCTGTCCCGCTGTGACACCACCCGCCCGCCACCAGAGGGCGCAGCTGTAGCACACACACACACAGGGCGCAGCTGTAGCACACACACACACACACACACACGAGCTGCGTTCGCTTCCCGCGTTTGCGCGTCTTACTTGTAAATAGTATACACAGTTTTGAATGACATGGCTCCAGTCCTTGCATGGAGACTGTGGCTCAGGAGGGAGAGCAGGTCGTCCAATGATCCCTGGGTTGGCGCTTCGAATCCCGGCTCCTCCTGTCCACATGTCGAAGTGTCCTTGGGCAAGACACTGAACCCTACATTGCCTCCAATGAGTCGGTCGGTGTGAGCTCGCCACCATTTGGTGTGTGAATGTGGGAAGTGAGGACGCTGGCGTCGACTGTTCACCTCCCAATGTAGGAATGAATGAACCATTGTAAAGCGCTTTGAGCACTTGGAAAAGTGCTATAAAAATGCAATTCATTTCATTATAACCGTCTATAAGTGAGGAATCAGCCACATGCTGTGCACACTGCCAATAGGCCAACGTAGTACCTCCACACATTACAAGGGAGAACTAACCAGTGTTCCTCTTAGCTGGAAGAAGGCTTCACATTCTCTTCATAGTACTAGTAACTTGTTGGTGGGTTCATAAATGTAGTGAAATCTGTGTATTTTGCTCTAAATAATGGTTTCCACTTAAAGTTCCACGCACACCCAAATAAAGTAGATATGTGGTGATATTACACGAAAACTCAGTGATGTAGGCTAATTTATGTTGATGGAATACAGATTCAAAAGGAGAACAGATTGCTTATAGATACATATCCATGATCCTGGTGAATCATGACTATAAAACCTTTGATTCTGTGGAGAGAAAACATTTATTTTGTTTAAATTATACTACATTTAATAAATACCATTTGTTTAGTGTTTTTCATTTACATTTTTTCACAGAATCAAAGGTTTTGTGGTAAATGGTTTATATAGTGCCTTTATCCAAGGCGCTTTACATAGATTGTGCATTACATTCACCCATTCACACACACACATTCATACACCGATGGCAGCGGAAACCATGCAAGGCACCAACCAGCACATCAGGAGCAATTAGGGGTTCAGTGTCTTGCTCAAGGACACTTTGACACCAACTCTGGGGGAGCCCGGGTTCGAACTGGCAACCTTGCGGCCGCCCATTTTTATGGGAAAAATTAATGGCCGAGTCCACACCCACTGCTATGCTCTATTACGTCATAGACATCTCCAGAGGCATAGCAACAACACACACACACACACAGACACACACACACACACACACACACACACACACACACACACACACACACACTTCGATTTCTTTATTTGAGTCCACATTTATAAAATACATTATCAAGGGCACAAATATTTTCAGTTGCTTCTGATATACTATATCCTAGAATATAGACATGAACTTATTCACAGCAAACATTGGTCACTTCAGTCTGTCATATTACCAACACCGAAAGTAAATAATGGGTACAAAAAGCACCTTCTCCTCCAAATAGACCGACTGCCTATAATGGAGGAGATTGAACAGTATGTTGCAAGCTGCTTTGCCTTACACTTGGACAACCCTATAATCCACACACACACACGCACACACACACACACACACGCACACGCACACACACACACACACACACACACACACACACACACACACACACACACACACACACACACACAGCTCATTTATAGATGCCCAGGTTTGACGTCGAGCTGCTTTGGGAACTGCTTGTTATGTCTGAGTCATGGTGACATGAGTGCGATGAGCTCGGATAGTCAATTTTCCCAATAATGTGGGTGGAGGATACTATGGTATTTGTATCTCATAACTCGTAAAACTGTAAATTCAGTGTCAGATACAAAGGTAGGATGTGTGTGTGTGTGTGTGTGTGTCCATGTCTCAGACTTCTCAAAATTCAACGGCTATACAAAACCCTTTTACACGTGCAACTTGCATCTGCACAAAACCATTTCAGAAGCTCAAACATATTTGTGGCCCTTATTTGCTCAGTATATCTGCCAACTGACTGGCAATTGCCCGATTTTAAGAAAAGAGGTGCTACACTGAGAACCAAATGAGCTTCCTCATTATAGTCTCCAACCTGTAAGCTACAGA
Organism: Protomyctophum parallelum; assembly: GCF_964188405.1. NCBI lineage: Eukaryota > Metazoa > Chordata > Actinopteri > Myctophiformes > Myctophidae > Protomyctophum > Protomyctophum parallelum. The sequence goes on from NC_139717.1 coordinate 25,291,094, forward strand.
TGTTTCCACTCTGGAATATACCGAATGCCAGAGCTGGAGATTCACAAAATAACAGGCTCAGTAGTACTGTAGCAACTACTTGCTGCGTTATTATATGCAATACATGTTTATGTATGTTGTGTACATATGATACTAATGTACTATACTATATACTAGAGAGAATAGCTTTCTCTTAGAGCATAATCTTTAATAATTTGTTAAATCAAGCCGTTAAATAAGAGTATTTGATATGCTAGATTAGATTGACCTCATTAGCTACTGGAAAAAAGTGTAGTCTACTTTCCGCACGATACTAAACGTGAGTGGATCCTTAAGAAAGAATGTGTTACTGATAATTAAATTGCGGGTGTGTGCATGCATGCATGCGTGTGTGCGTGCATGCGTACGTGCGTGCATGCGTACGTGCGTGCGTGCATGCGTGTTTGTATGTACATTTGTATGTACAGTATGTGCACTTGTGCGATTAAAGCAGACATTGATGAAGCGATTCCTTTCTGTTGGTAAGCATGCTGAGAGAAATCAGGCAGCGCTCAGCTTGAAACCCGAATCGTCCCCACCATGGGAGGGCCACGTGTGGGGCGTGGCCGCCGGAGCGTGAGTAATTACATGTATGAGTGCTCTGCTTCTGCGTGCCTGCTGGGAGATTATAATGAGCTACAACCACTGATTCCCAACCAGGGGGACGGGACCCATGTGTGGGTCACGGACCGGTCCTCGAGAATCCATTTCCGTGCAGCGACACAAATTAATATCCCTTTATTTTTTGTTTCCTAAACGTTGTCATTATTATAATATATATTTTTTTGATTTTCTAAAGATGTCCACAAAAATTCACACATTTAAATTTAATTGAGTTTAAAAAAAAGTTGCATAATTCAGAAAACACATTTAAGAATAGCGAAAATAGCATATCCGCAAGCTCACAACATTGTGAGTTGTGAGCTTGTAGATCTGCCATTTCACTTTGGGTCCCGGGCAAAACGTCTAATTTCTCTTTTGGGTCTTGAGCTCATCTACAGTTTCTACACAAAATGAATGTCGAGTTCAGCACATGAGTACAGCACATGCACAAGTATACAGAGAGAAACAATGCAGTCGCACACCAAAACCACCTAAATTACACTTCAACCACTATGCAAATTATGGAAATCAGGAATCGATTTTTGTTGATGTTTTTGTCTCATCCTGTACAGCACTTTGGTCAATCTCGATTGTCTTAAATGTGATTTTGGTGATATAAGTAACATCAACGATGGTTGATGTTTTTGTGTTTTTATTTCCAGCAAGTGGGATGAGACTCTCAGAGTCTGATGTGTCGCATGGTGAAAGTTATTAGGCTAGTAGTACTATAAGCATTAGCAAATGTGTCCCTCATGTGTAATCCTGAACAATCATATATATATATATTATTTACAGTCTATTTCGGACTCATTGGGCTGAGGCGGACAGGATGTGGTCCTCTTCCGTACGTCCTCTCCTGGCCGAGGCGATCAGGTTTGCAGAAGCAAACGGAGACACAACCACGGCCTATTAATTTACAGCAGAACACGTCCCCGGCGAAAGACCCCAGTCTCCATTACACTTTAAACAGTTGAGGCGAGCTCCTCCAACGCTGGCCTAATCCATAATGAAATTTCTGGTGGTTTTACAATTGATACTCTGATGAGCTTTAATGAGACACATTTGAAAATACGAGACCAAATCAGCACTTTTGGTCGGATTACAGTCCGCGGGCTCACGGGCGGAGGAAAGGGTGGTGGGGGGGGGGGGGGTGGGGGGGGGGGGGGGGGAGAAAATTAATCTTTTGCCAAGCGAGGGGAAAAACGTATTGATCCATATATGCATTGTCTCGTTAATTTTGCTGGAGGTGTGGATTCCGGCTGATCAATATCCAGCCGCTGCATCTTTATTCTTCAGTGTAACCTATTACTGTTGGAGAAATGCGAGGCTCCACACCGCAATTAGAGCTCTGGAGCATGCAAGGCCAATCGATGGAATAGATGTATGATCTGTTCAGTGGGAAGCAATAAGTAGTCAAAGGCACGGTGCATATTCTAAAGGCTAATATGGGTGAGTGACTCCACCTTGGTCGTCCAAATGCCCGTCGTTTCATGCTAGCCGAAAAGACCTTCAGTTATTCAGTCACAATAGATCTGAGGCTCCAGGCTTACTGTATTTCGACGTTATGTATCGTGTTATGATGTGAGTAATGATGTGCCCCACCTCTTTCTCCCCTAAGAGAGGTTAAATAGGACAAGAGACTATAAGGGAAAGCTGATCAAACGGTCAACAATAAATCATGCACTCTGCTACAGTATGCAATTGATATTGTAAGTTAGAAACATAAATAAAAATGTAATGTAATGTGTGAAATGTTTGAAGTAATAGGCATTGTCATGCTTAATACCTATGACGAGGATTAAACTGCCAACCGCCTTGCCAAAGCCTTGCCAAATCCTTCCTCCCTTTCCAGAAACTATTTCCGTATCAGTGGTATGTGTGCTTGTTAACATATTAGGCTGTCCCTTTCTGCCAGTTCCATCCACGGTTTACAAGTAAATGGAACAACAATAAATCACTGCTAAAACACACTGGCGGACTAAGATTATGTTAAGAATAATACTGCAGCTATAAATCTTCTATGCCGCCGACTGGACCAGACACAAAAAAACACAAGTTTATTCTGGGTTTCTAATATAATTTCCAATTCAGATTAGCCTGACAGTGATGGATTACATCATCGTTGTCTTAGAATGCAAACTGACGGAGGGTAGGGGGTTTTGTGTCTGACGGGCTGACAATTTGACATCGGTTCATTGTGTGGGTGGGCTGCCTAGTCAGTAGTTTGGAGGGAATAAAAATCCAATCTAAACTTTGAGGAAAAAGTTTGGAGGACGAAAATCTTTTGACGTTAGTCATTCGCCTGGCGCCTCTTCGTAGGGTATGTGCATTGTTGTTCTGCATATTAAACAGTGAGCCTGTTTACACTGTATGTGCATGTGAGGGAGTGAGTAAGTATTATATATCTAACAGCCTTCAGTCACGTATTCTCTCTTTCGCGAGAGTGAAAGAGAGAGTGTGGAAGCACTTGCAGAAGAACGTGATGGCTGCTGGTCATTTGTCTATGGATTTCACTGCGGGTCTCAGGTATCCACTGCAGCATGAAAAGCAATAAACAGGAGAGCTCTCTCACTGTTAAAGTCCACTTACCTCCTGAGGGCCGAGCGCTCTATATGTAAATGTGAGTGCCTTGAAACAAGTACGCACACACAGACACACAAGTACAATGATACAAACACTGTCTGAGACGCATGCACATACGTATAGTACTCACACACACACAGGCAATGATACAAACACTGTCTGAGACGTGTGCACATACATACTACACACACACACACACACAGACAATGATACAAACACTGTCTGAGACGTGTGCACATACATACTACACACACACACACACAGACAGACAATGATACAAACACTGTCTGAGACGTGTGCACATACATACTACACACACACACACACACACACACACAGACAATGATACAAACACTGTCTGAGACGTGTGCACATACATACTACACACACACACACACACACACACACACACACACACACACACACACACACACACACACACACACACACAGACAATGATACAAACACTGTCTGAGACGTGTGCACATACATACTACACACACACACACACACAGACAATGATACAAACACTGACTGAGACGCGTGCACATACATGTATAGTACTCACTCAGACAATAGCATTCTCTCTCTCACACACACACACACACACACACACACACACACACACACACACATACACCATGCACAGCATCTCACGTACACTCTCAAAGTGATCGTGGCAGGCCGGTTGCACCAGAATGACCAGTTGAAAACAAAATATCCAATGAAGTCCTTCCTCCAGTGAGCTGGACACGAGGTGACTGTATCCTCCTCTACCGCTCAGCCGCTGAGGCATTACCCCCCCCCCCCCCCCCCCCCCCCCCCACCCTCCCTTTTTCCATTCTCCTAGCTTCCCTCAGCGCGGCTCGGAAAAGAATTGAATCACGATGTGTGTGCCAGGTTCTTAACATCCTGAAAATCATTAGCTGGTTTGGAGGCGCAGAGGGGAGCTGCTTTGTTTTGCGTTTAGAGCATTATCCAAAGCAGGCCTCACTCTGCTCTCCCTCACAATATCAGAGCAGGGAGAGGGGAAGGCATGGCCTGGCAGCCATCGACCCGGTCCCCGTGTGCTTCAGAGTCCAAAGGTAACACGCTAATCACGTACATCAGCCAAGAGACGGGAGCGACTGGGGGCTTCCACCTCTCGTTCCCAAGCCGTCCTCGTGACAGGCGGGGTCAGATGGAGCGCAACAGAGAAAAACAAATTAAGAATATGGAGTGGGTATTTAATTAACCATGACAACGTAGCCCAGGCTTAACGAGCAGTTCTTCCCCGGCTTAAGTCTGCCAACCAGTCTGCCTCTCACAGTTGCTCTGGGCAACTAAACATATTCGCCAGTCAGCCACAAAATTGAAAACGAAGGGAGCGCTTGCCAGAGCTCTGTAAATGTACATAAAGATGAAGGTACTCTGCCAACAAGCCTCCTGGTACACAGGCAGGGGGAATTTAATAAAGTTTATTCCATGCAAACTATTATTTTTAATAGAAGCCATGGTTACCTTAGTGACTAAACACAGCTGGCCCACATGTGTACCCCTCTCTCTCTCTCTCTCTCTCTCTCTCTCATACTCTTGTTCCATCTACATCATGTACCAAGTTGCTATTGATCCACTAAAACCGTTCTGATAATTGGTAATCAATTAATTCAACACTTGAGCAAAAATGTTAATGACTAATTCACCTGAAAAAAAAAATCCTTTCAGTGTGTAAAAACTGAATGCATCTATGTGTTCCTGTCCTGTGGTTCAGGAACTCTACGCTATCAGACCGTTTAAAGGACAATGTATCTCACCTAAGAAAGCAGAGAACCAAGCAATGTGTTTTTGGTCTGTCAAAATGCCGCTAGCCGGCCCAGGCCGTAGCGTAACGGTCTGGGCACCGGACTGGTAATCCAGTCGCAGTGTGCCGCGGGTTCGACTCCCGGACCCGACACGGCCTTTACTGCATGTCATCCCCCCATCTCTCTCCCGTTTCCTGTCAGCCTACTGTCTGTCCCTTCAAAAAGAAATCAATAAAAAGGCGTAAGCCGCAAAAAAATATCTTAAAAAAAAAAAAAAAAAAATGCCGCTAGCCATGTACTAGTAATGCTGCAATGAAACATCCATCTCCAATAAAGTCTCTCTCCATGCATTTTCCCAAAGTAATCTTCCTTAAATGGCCTGCCACAGCAGTAACAATGAAATGTTCATTAAGGCTTTTTTTCTATTACCACGGACCGGCCTGTGTGGGGTGTTGCGGTGCAGTGTCGCGTCTTGCATGATCTTACCAAAACACGGAAGACAGTTGACTGCAATCAATGACGCATGTCAATATTTGACCTGACAAAGTTGGTTAAAAGGTCCATACCACCGGCAATACTGTACATGTCATTGTCTATTCACAGGTTCTGCCATACAGTACTGTATATCCGACATGAACAGACTATTTCCCCATTTTTTGATTTTGGATCACAGTCAATTTGGCCAGAAATGACCATCTGGCCAACCAGGCATGAAGTGCCCCTGGTGTGTCACTGTGCATTTTGGAATAAAATAAAACGGCCCCATCGGTGAAGCAGTGTGTGGCTGGCTGTGCAGCCTAATCGCTCCCTGATTGGCTCAGTTAGATATGGGCCAGCCGCCTCACGTAGACTAGACCTACAGGTATTCACTCATCCTTCACTCACTGATAGACAGTAGTCTAACCTAAGCACACATGACAGACAATGAAAGGTGAAACAAAAGAGAGTAGCAGATAAAAGAAAAAAGATAAACCGCTCAACGCCCATCATGAAAAGTATTGAAGATCACAGTGATTTCCACACACTAAAAAAAGAATAACTGTAGTAAATGAAAACGAAGAGGTTTCTTTAGAAACCAAGGTTTTGTAAGTAGAGTGAGCGAAATACACTCTATGGGATGTTTCCCTTTGCGGAGCAAAAGGGCAGAAACTTCATTCATGAACTCCCACAGAGCATATGCTCCTCAAATATGCCCTGTGGGTTTAAGAGCGATGACGTAGATGCCCTGCTTCTCGAAGCATCTAGGCTGCGTCTACGTCACAGCGCGCTCATTCGAACACTTTTCCTTCTGCCGGGCCAAGACAGAAGGGTGTTTCGAGTGAAGTATTTCGCTCACTCTACTTACAAAACCTTGGTTTCTAAAGAAACCTCTTCGTTTTGTTAAGTATTCGTTCACGAAATACTTCACTCTATGGGACCTTATGAACTCCCGTGTCTTGAAATAGTCAAGTGTGTTCAGGGCTATATAAAGTAACCTAATGAGGGCTGGGCAACCTCTGGTTGATAGCCCGGTCCCGGTGGAGAATGGTAGTAGCCTCGGGCTGATATACATTCTCAGTGTAGATGCTTCATGTAGGCCTGGTATATCCAGGGCATCTAGACTTATGTGATTACACATGGTTTAATGGCCTAACAGGTCCATTATGGTGCGGCAGCCCCCAACACTGCGTGCGCCACAGAGGGCGCTGCCACGTCTAGGTTATAGTATGTGGCAAATGTTGAGGGAGAGGACCAGCTCGCTGCGGTACAGACCTCTTGGATTGGGACACCCTTACAGAGTGCCCAGGATGCTGCCATGCCTCTTGTGGAGTGAGCCCTCAGCGCCTGTGGGGGCTCCACTCCCTGACTAGTATAAGCCAGGCGGATGGTCTGCACTATCCAATTGGAGATGCTGACCGTTGTGACAGGCTTTCCTTTGGTCCTGGTACCCCAGGATACGAATAGTTGATTCCCTATCCTGAAGGGGGCCGTCCTGTCCACGTATGCTCGTAAAGCTCTCACTGGACAGAGACAGTTTAACCTCCTGTCTTCATTAGAAGCAAAAGGAGGGGGGTGGAAAGCCTGTAGGTCCACTGGAACGCACACGGAGAGAGCGTTCTTGGGGATGAAGGCTGGGTTGGGCTTGATAGTGACCTTGGTTGACCTGTCATCGAACCTCATGCACTCTGGCGAGGTCGAGAGGGCGTGTAGGTCGCTGACCCTTTTAGCAGTTGTCAAGGCAACTAGGAGGGCTACCTTCAGTGTCAGGTTCTTCAAACTAACTGTCGTCAGTGGTTCGAAGGGATCCTTGGTTAAGGCCTCCAGGACTAGGGTTAGATCCCAGGAGGGGACCAGGGATCTGTTGATCCTGTGTTCCCTTCGTACGCCCTTAACGAACTGCCTAACTAGGGGGTGTTTCCATACCGTCTCGTTTTCAAACCCCACATGGCAGACTGAGATGGCTGCCAAGTTGTTTTTGACCGAGGAGAGACCTAGTCCCCTGTCTAGGAACTCTTGTAGGAAAGTCAAAATGTCCACTACTGACGCTCGGTAGGGGACCACTTGAGTAGGCCGTGTTGAGCACCACTGCTCAAAGACGTGCCATGCCGTATCATAGCGGGCCCTTGTTGATGGAGCCCTTGCCCTCTGAATTGTGGCTATGACATTCGGAGGGAGGCCTACGTCGGACAACATCACCCTCTCACGGGCCAAACCCATAGGTCTAGGTCCTGGGGGCGAGGGTGAAAAATCTCCCGACCTGCTTGAGTGAGGAGATCCACTCGTAGAGGGAGTTGCCAAGGTTGGTCGTAGAGGAGGTGAGTTATCTCCGACCTCCAGACCCCCCAGGCTGGGGCTACTAGTAGCATTGTCAGACCCTGAGTCCTCACTCTGTCCAGAGTGGGGGGAATGAGGGTCAGTGGGGGAAATGCGTAGAGTAGGCCTTTGGGCCATCGGTGTGACAGGGCGTCTAGTCCCAGCGTCGATGGCCCCTCTATCGAGAAGAAGAGGGGGCACGTCGTGTTCCCTTCTGTGGCGAATAGGTCCACTTCGGGTGTCCCGTACTTGCTCCAGATCTGTGTGACCACCTGTGGGTGTAGAGACCAGTCTGAGTAGCGGAGAGGTCCTCTGGACAGCAGGTCTGCTCCTGTGTTCAGAATACCGGGGACGTGACATGCTGTGATGGACAGAAGCCGAGAGTCGCTCCATAGAATGAGCTCTCGAGCTAACTGATGAAGACGGGGGGACCTGAGACCGCCTTGTTTGTTTATGTAACACATCGTCGTTGTGTTGTCTGTTCTCACCAGCACGTGACAACCCTGTATGAGCGGTTCGAATTGCCTCAGAGCGAGGAAAACCGCCATCAGTTCCAAATAGTTGATGTGGGAGGAGCGTAGGTGCTCTGACCACACCCCCCTGGTTGTGGCACCCTCCAGCGTGGCTCCCCAGCCTGTCATGCTTGCGTCTGTGGTGACCACTTTCCTGATCAGAGGTCTCCCCATGGGGACTCCTTCTGAAAGGATCCGTCTGTTTATCCACCATTGTAGGGCTAGTATGCAGTGTGACGTCACTTCTACCCGTTGGTGGCGACGGTACATAGGTACACGCAGAGAGTTCATCCATAGCTGGAATGGTCTCATGTGTAGCCTGGCCAGGCGGATTAAATGGATTGAGGAAGCCATTAGCCCCGCCATCCTGAGACATATGTGGAAAGGAATCGAGCGTCCTTTCTTGAAAGACGTTGCCGATTGTATCATTGCGTCTAATCTCTCTCGACTCAGGCGAGCTCTGTAAGAGACTGAGTCTAGCGTTATACCGATGAAGTCTATTGACTGTGTCGGCGTTAACATGCTCTTCTCGTAATTGATTTGAAATCCGAGAGAGCGGAGGTGGCTGAGCACTATGTGTGTGTGTGACAGCGCCTCTTGTTGAGAGTCTGCGGATAGGAGCCAATCGTCTATATAGGTTGCTAGACGAAGACCCTGTTGTCGCAGTGGGGCTATCGCCACTGCTGTACATTTCACAAAGACTCTCGGACTCAGGGACATTCCGAAGGGAAGTACTGTGTATTCGTATACTTTCCCCTTGAACCCGAAGCGCAGAAATTTTCTGTGCGGTGGGTATATTGGAACGTGAAAGTATGCGTCCTGTAAGTCTATTGACGTGAACCAGTCCCCTCTGCGGATTGATCGCAGTAGGACTGGTGGCGTCAACATTTTGAAGCGGAAGGTTTTTAAATAGCGGTTGAGAGCTCTGAGATCCAAAATGGGTCTGAGCCCTCCGCCTTTCTTTTTCACCAGGAAGTAGCGGGAGTAAAACCCGTTCATTGCCTGGTTGTGAGAAACCTCCGTGATGGCACCTTTTTGCAGGAGGAATTTGATCTCCTCCTGTAAGATGCCTGCTTCCTGTCCCCTCGCTTGAGAGAATAAGATCCTCTCGAAAGTGGGCGGTTTCGACACGAACTGGAGCCTGTATCCGGTCGCTATAGTGCGCATGATCCATGATGATGCTTTGCACTCCCGCCATTTTGACAGATGACGTGACAGGGGATTCCCCGTGTGTGGGGGGAGACCCGCCTGTATTGTGACGTCTCTCTGTGGCCTGTGGGTACATGAAGACGGTTTGCCTAGGGGAAGACTCACCTTGTGTGGAATGTCTCCCTCTAGTGGATTCTTCGGGTAGTGAAGAAAATTTTTGGCGTGGTGGTCCCAGCCTGTAACAGCTTGTGCTGTTACAGTATGGGTTATCTCTCCCATGGCTGGGCTTGTGCCCTTCAGAGTTCGTTGTGTTGTTTTTTGTGTTTTTTTGTTTTTTTGAAACTTTATTGAAGCAAAAACAATGACACTTTGTGAATTGCACATAACAACATTTTGGTACGTGTGTACACTGCTGCCCGTGGCAGTCTGTACACTCGTCCTTAAGCGCTTTAACGCTGGCTCGGAGGCGAGGTCCGTGACCACTGCCTCCGGCCTTGAACTCTGTGGGAGAGAACGGGGGGGTGAGGCTAGGACCCCCCTCTGGGACCCGCCATGTAGGTCACTTCCGCTTCCCAGCGCCTCGGCCTCTGGACGCTCCTCCTCTGGGCTTGTAGGGCGGGGGGGAGCGGCGATGGTCGGTGCGTGGACCCTGCGGTGGACGCTGTCTGTCCCCGGAGTAGTCCCTCGGGGGCCCGGGTGGGTCCTTGCTGGACGTCCTGGGCTTCCATGGGGCACGCTTGCCCTTGCCGCGGCCCGGTGGAGCCTTGGCAGCCAGTGGCTGAAGAGCCTTCATCGTTTTGGTGGAGGTCTCTGCCTGCTGGATGGAGACAGACATGTCTTCGAGAACCCCATGGAAGAGGCTCTCGTGTGATATGTTCTTCCCCACCATGTCCCTCTTCACTGAATCGGGGAGAGGGGCGAGGTTCACCCACCTCATCCGCTCCTGGAGGATGGAGGCCACCAGAGCTGCTCCAGTGTGCTTGGTGACATCATACTGGAGCTGGGCCAGCTCGTGTACGAGGCGGCGCATCTCAGCCAGTTCTTCTGGGGTGGGTGTGTTGCCCATTTCTAGCAGGAGAGCCCTCATGGATCCATGCAGAAGGCTTCCTGCGTTGAGCCCCCTGGCGACGTAGGTCATGTGGTCATAGAGCCACCTGTTGACCTTAGACCCTTCTTTATCTGCCGCACTGGAGAAGACTGGGTCTTTGTCCTGTGGGATCACAGTTGGGGCTTGGGGGTTAGCCAGGTAGGAGGCCATGGCTCTGTCCATGGAGGGCATTTTGAGCAGGTTGAGCTTCTCCATGCCCTTCATTTCGGTGGCTGACCTTTTGCCACGGCGGTGGATGGCCTCTACCTTGGGTACAGGGTTGGTCCAGGCTTTGCTGAGCAAGGTCTCAAAGCCTGAGGCCTGAGGAATGGCCTGCTTCTTTGGTACAGGAGGGGGGACGTACTCATCACTGCGTCCATCCCATTTCACCGTCTCGCTGGGGGTCTCCTCCCAGGCGTGGTCAAGGCGGATAGCAGCCCTTTTGTAGATCTCCATCAGGGTTGAATTATCCTTGGGGAGAACAAAGCAAGGCTGAGGTGGGGGTGTTACCTGTCTGTCGACGGGGGGAGGAACTTCCTCTACCTCGTCGTCTTCACTATCCTGGAAAGGGCGGCGAGTGTACTCGTCTGCCTCTGACGAGTCGTCTTGATAGTTGCCCTCGTCTAAGACTTCATAGCGCTCGTCGCCTCTCTCCTGGAAGGAGGGGAGTTCGTCGTAGTCGATTTCCCCTTCTTCAGCGGCAGCCCAGTCCTTAATGGGGGCCTTGCTGCGTGGTGGAGAGGCTTCTAGGCGAGCTGCCAAGGTAGTAGAGACCGCAGTGCGGAGACGAGGCTTTGCTATCGGCCTGGCGGAGCGCTCCTCCATGGTAGCCGGGATCTCGCGGCCGCGAGGCCCGGTTGCTGGTGTACTCACTTGACGAGGTATCAGAGGGCGAGAGCCGCTCTTAGGTCTGGCTCCGTCAGCTTCGTAGCGGGCCGCGGAGGCCCTGTCTGCCGCTGCTTGGGAGGAGACCGTGGCTGTAGCGCGGCTACGGGGGGCCGGTATAGGCCGCTCCTGTCGCTCTTGAGTGGAGCCTCTGGCTGTGCGAGGCGGAGCTGGGGTATAGTCCAGCTTCTGCCTCGGTCCATAGTGCTCGTGCTCGCGGTCGTCGAGTGTGTACTGCTTGTAGAACTCATCGACGCGCCTCAGCCTGCCTCGTAGGTAGGCGAGGTCCATACTTCTGCATTTTTCGCAACCAAATAGGTCGTCGTAATTGAGAAGCGCATTGCGTGCATGATCCACGCCGAGGCAGTACAGACATACTTCGTGTCTGTCGGAGCCGGACATCTTGTTGCCGCATCCCGCCACAGTGCACTTCTTCTGTGGCTCGGGAATGATGCCTCTCCGGCGTCGTCTAGCTGCGGCGGGGGTCTCCCTCACCGGGGAAGACATGCTTGTAGCTTTCCGTCGAGAGGGGGACCAGGAATTAGCTGACTTGTGAAAGGGCTTTGTGGCCACGAACGTGAAGAAAGCTAATTTGTTACGGGCTTCTAGGCCGTGTAGCTTAGGTGAAAGCTAGACTAGCGAAAAACGGGCTTACCGGCCTCGTAAAGCACCAGGTAGCTTATCGTATAGTCTCTAGGTGAAAAACTAGACTAGCGAAAACTGGCTTACAGGCCCAGTAAAACACCGGCTAGTTTAACGTTGAAGGTGCTATGCTAGCGCTAAGCTAGTGAGTAACACTACGAGAGCGAGCTAGCTCGCTAGAAAAGGTAGCACCTTCGTGAGACTGAGGCTATGTTAACCGTAGCGGGCTTGTTGGCCCCGAGACGAGAAAGATAGCAAAATAGAAGGTAGCGCCTTGCTAAGCTAACCGCTAAGCGGCGCCAGCTGTAAGCTAGTTGTTACCCCTCTATATCTGAATTGGCGGTCTTTTCGAAATGTTCTGGTAATAGAACTTACGAACCGTCTAGGAGCTTTGTTTCTGCAGAGTTTTTGCGAAAGATTCTGTCGGAAGAAAAGTCCAAGTATCAGGGAACCTCACGGTACTCGAGTTGCACTCTTGTCCGATTTTTAAGGTATAAATTGCCCTAAACACTTGACTCAGTAACAGAAGTCTGTCCTTTCAGCTCGGCAGAGGAAAAGCGAATGAGCGCGCTGTGACGTAGACGCAGCCTAGATGCTTCGAGAAGCAGGGCATCTACGTCATCGCTCTTAAACCCACAGGGCATATTTGAGGAGCATATGCTCTGTGGGAGTTCATGAATGAAGTTTCTGCCCTTTTGCTCCGCAAAGGGAAACATCCCATAGAGTGAAGTATTTCGTGAACGAATACTTAACAAAACCAGACCAGCAGACAGACTGACCTCTGATCTGCAGAAAGCCGCGCGTCAAAACAGCCGCCTCCGTTATTTTCAATTAACCTATCCCACACCGGTGGCGTCCGACGCGCGCTGACGCCTCGCCTGACGCCGATACACCACTGCTCTATTTTCCACGCGTTGCCGCGAGGCAATGCCTGTGCCGCGTCGCTGCACACCCGGTGTGTGTTGGGCTTTACCTTTATGACTGGGACCAGAGTCTGTACCAGAGAAGGGAGGGACACAAGAAAAGTAATAATCAAGAGCATTCTCATCAGTAATGGCAATGGTCTATACATACCAGACCATATGGACCTTTAATCTAGAAAATAATTTATGTTGAGGGCCACATTAAATCACCATTCTCAAACTAATTAAGTGTCATCTTAAATGTTAATATAAATCTTAAATGTTAATTTAAGGAAAGAAACCTAAAAACTCTCCCTCTAGAAATCATTGCCTTTTGTTATTATCTTTTTGTGTTTTGTATTTGCCATTTTATGCTTCCAGGTCTTGCTCGAAAACTCTCAAGTGGTCTCAAGTCATTACCTGGTATAAAATAAAAGTGTTACAGATTAATAAAACACTGTGTACAAGTCACAGCCTGTGAATGCAGCCGGCCTGCCCTGTGTTTACCCCATCATAGGTGAACGTGACTTTGAGAACACAAACAAACTGACCTAAAGTGAATCAGAGAGAGGCAGGTGGCAAGCAGGGAGGTGATGGATGGCAGTCGTAAGGAGCCATGACTTTTGGCCAAGTGACAATGACACACATAAAGGCCACCATTACCCATTTTAACTTGCCACTATAATCCTTATCGACCCATGCCTGCCTCAGATGCCAATATGCCAAAGGATCACACTAGCAGGAGCAGGATTGCATTCAGAAAGTGATGTGGTTTGACTACCTCTGCCACACGGCGCGCGCACACACACACACACACACACACACACACCATGTACGTCATGGAAAACAGAACCACAACCCCAAATATTACTCAACTACAAGTGAAAGAGTTGATGAGTCAAATTTGAACTTGATTTAAAGACCTGGACTTGCTTTTAAAAATATACCTAATTATTCACTGATCCTGAGGTGGTGAAGATGGTGGAGGTCGACTGCGTCACCGTGCAGGAGGTGACTGTGTGTCATGCCACTTGGCACCAGAAACATAAAACAAAAACTCAATAAAAAAATCAATAATAGTGAACATAACAGCACTTATGCTGCCATATTCACAATTTGAAATAGGGCTTACTGTACCTATTCTTCCCTAGAAATGTAGCAGAGTCAAGAGGTACAATATTTGATCCACAATCATAGCCTTTTATAGTCCTGTGTGACTTTGACCAGTGTGTTTGCCCCTCTCTCCCTCATTCTGCTTACCCCCTCCCCTGTCTGTGCAGCCCTGATTGAGCGATGTTTCCCTGGACCCACCCGGGCAATCTGTATGTTATTGGATAGTTACTGGATTATTTGCTGCTGTGCTTTTGTATTCCTGCTCCAGTTTGTTTTGTATTTATAGTATACCTCTCTGTAAGAAGTATCAATACTTTATTGTGGTCTTTCAGGTCATATTTACAATTTATATTTTTGAATAATGTCCGGAGAGGCCAAAGTCTGAGTCGGTCAACCTGTGTTTCAGTCTCTCACCTGTTGTTCTTATTCCCTGTCTGTCTGTTCCTGTCTGCCAAATGTCTGTTTGTCCCATTCCTGGTGTGAATTCTTCTTCGTGTCTGTGTCTGAGTCTGAGTTATTCTCCCTGCAGGGCCCAGTGCATTCAGTTAACCACTGGCCCTACCCACTAAACTTCCCTGTCCAGTGTGCCCTGTTGACTTTGCCCAGTGTGTTTGCCCCTCGTCCTGCTCACCCTCACCGCTCTCTCTCCTGATTGAGAGACTAGCTCTTCCCACCTGGGCAATCCAGATGTAGATCGTTTTTGTAAATTAGACTTAATTATGTTGCTGCATGGATTATTGTCTTGTTTGCTGCCATGTGTTTATATCGTGCTGGAGTTTCTGTTTTGTATTTAGACCTCTTTGTAAGAAGCTTGTATGTTTCCCCTCTGAATTTGCACCAGTTTTTATTCAATAAAGGATATTAGATTTAGCCTACAACCTTTGTTTGCACGTTTTCTACGTTTTAGGTCATACCTTTCTTCGTGAGCCCCAGCATGACAATTTGTCTGTGAAATGTATTGGACTGCAAGTCATAAATATATATTTATTTATGTATTACTTAAGTACAGTACTCAAATGTACTTCATTACTGTCCACTAGCTGGTGCTAGCAAAGACAAATAATGGAAAGCATGCGTACACTACACTACAGAACCACACCATTACTAGTATTCCAAATATAAACCACATTCTACAGTTCCACTAAACATATTTGGGGATCGGGGAGAGTTTCTTTGGGTTGCGACAAACATTAGCAGCAGCTGACACCATTTTCATGGAGAGTGCATTCTCCTAATGCTGCCTGACACTCTCAGCTCCTTCCACGGCTTGCAAGAGCAGCAATGAGAGCATGTAATCACAGCCCATCATCCTCCATTTCTACACAGAGCCACACATATTCCAGATGGTTCAGCTGCACCTGCGAAGATAGGCGATAGCAGCATAACTTTTGATTATTTATCTTTAGTTCAATTAGTTTCGAACTAAACTAAACTAATCTTTAGAACTAAATTCAATTTAGTTCATTGAAATCATTAACGGTATATTGAGTGTCAGTGATTTCACTTCGGACCGGGGGGTTTTCCAAATCACTCAAATCACTGAATGCTCCTTTAACTTATTTTATATTAAAAAATCACACCCGTGTGAACTGAGTGGTGCAACTCCCCTCTCCCTCCTCCTCTTTCATTAGCAGGAAACAGTACAGCACTATCTCTCTTTCTGGCACAACAGCGGCCCTACTGGTACTAATAGTCATACTCGTGCTCATTAACACATACATAGTTGAACACATAGGCGGACACGGACATTGCTGTTCCTTGGAGTGGTTGCACCACTCAAAAAACATACAAAACACTGGTTGTGTTGTGACCCGTTGAGCTTGTAGACTACTGTAGATCTGCTATTTTCACTATTTTCATGATGGGATTTTCAAAAGTCTTTGCCTACTACAGTAATATGAATATGCCTTACATAGGGACGCCAGGTAGAAAGAGGTTAATATGGACGAGCTAACTGGCCCCCAGTTTGTTCACCTCCTCTCATGCGTCTCCTCAGTCAGCAGCAGCAACATGCAGAGAGAAACTATGAATAGAGATCCCATCCTTCCTCCAAGCAAGACCAAGACACTGACACACAGCGCAGCGCTCTGTTGAGAAAATCTATAAATGCTAATGGGACCTTCAGATGCATTGTGGTGGCTGCAGGACTTCATGATGCTTTACAATAAGCTGATGTACAGTCCTGTCCAGGGGATTTTGCATTGATTCCTGCCAATTGCCTCCATGTTGATCAGCTTGTTCTATAGGGCATGGAAAAGCAAAAAAATAATTTACACCTAAACAAAACTACAGGGATGAAGCTTTGCATTTTTCTCTTTTTCATTGCGATTGCTACAGTAGGCCTATATGGCTGCATGGCTGCTGTTATAGCATTCCGTTTTATCTTATGGTCTTTCATAATATGAAGTCTGTCTGTACACCTGGCCTCCATATCTCTCAGGCATGTCTGACAACCCAGGGGAGTCTTTTGAATGGGAGCTGGGCTAATTCCAGTGACTCTCCAATCCTGTGGCAGTGATAAGACTGAACAGAGACCCTTTCATTTCCCTCAGTCGAGAGCAGCACGTGGATGCACGCCGCTAGGAGAAAGTCGATAAATGGAAATTATGTTTTGGCTGCATTCCTTCTTTCAGTGGCCGCTGCAGGGAGAATGGTATTTTGGGGACAATAAGCTAATTGGTTAATGTGCAGTCCAGTGGGTTTTACATTGATTTCTGGGGAATATCTCTATGTTGACTTGCTTGTTCTATGATGCTGTCGATTGTCACGCTGCTCCCGTGCAAGCTAATTGTCATTTATCTGCTTCTGGATC
Organism: Protomyctophum parallelum; assembly: GCF_964188405.1. Lineage (NCBI taxonomy): Eukaryota > Metazoa > Chordata > Actinopteri > Myctophiformes > Myctophidae > Protomyctophum > Protomyctophum parallelum. The sequence continues at coordinate 25,307,974 of NC_139717.1, forward strand.
AAACCTTGAGATGGATGTCTGGCTGCAGGATTGCGAGAATGTCAACAGAAAGCAGAAACTAGAAACTAGCCAATTACAGCTAGAGCACCTCCAGACTATGGGATGATAGTCTATCTATTGGATACTTGCACAATCATGGTTGAGTACTAATCCAATCCTTGCTTCCAGTCACCATGATCTATTAAACTGACATAATGGTCAAACTATGGGGACCATACATCCTTCGTTTCAAATTAAAAGCCTAGCATTTCATACAGTATCCAGACAAATTTTGACCTAGACTTGTGTTTCTCTCCTAAATAGGCTTCGAGGCCTGAAAAACATTGTTTGAATGTTGAATCCAACTCCAGTGCATCATAACTTTTGACTCAACCGTCACCTTCTCTACAGTGCCTGCAACGCTGCCTTCTCTTGGCACATACACATTACTTGTATAGGCTATATGTGCCAATCATTGGGGGCAGCTATTTTGAAAAGAAAACAATTATAGACCTTTCCGCAGCTGGCCCGGTTTTGAATGCATCCCGAGGCTCTTTGTTGAATGTCATAACCTCTCTCTCTGTCCGCCTATCGTGTCTCTGTCATGGTCACTATATCTACTGAAAAATAATGCAGAAATGTCATGTGGCTAAGGTGTGTTCTTCAGCCTGATGCTAAGCGCCTTTTAAATCGGTTATAAAATAGGTTGGTCAAATCCAGAAATAAGCAACCTGGTTTATGAAAACAAGCCCAAAAGAAGAGACCTAGGCCAAACCTGTTATACATTGGCTATAATGGCCGATCTACAAGCTCACAACGTGTCACGATATGGCGCGCTGTGAGCTTGTAGATCTGCTACTTTCAAAAACATGAGAAAAAAAGGGTGCAAATGTAGAATGTTATATTTGAAACATTCCAACAACACAAATCTGGTAGAGGAGTCCCTGGCAAAAGAAATTGAAGCATAGCCCAAATAAGCAACTCCACAACCCCCAAAAAATGCAACCCGCAACTACCAATATTTACAAGCAACAGAAGCACAAAGTCAACATGCAGACATGGCAACACTGGTTCTCTGAGAATAGTACGGACTCCTGCACTTGGACATGGACTACTGGGATATACATTACAGATCCATGATGACAAATGCCTTTTTTGCCTGCTGTTAGATTTACTTATATTCTCTCATATATTCATTGTAGAAAGATACTGCATACAGTATAGTCATTATATTCACTGATGATAGACTGCACATAATATCCAGAAATACCCACTGTTGAAGGAAATCAATCAGTCTCATACACTGTGGACAGTCTGTACATTATGCATTGGCAGTACATGCATATTGTATATACATTATGTATTGATAGACTATACATATGTTACATCAGTCAGAGTGCACTGCAGAAGATGTCTATCTTCTTAACTTTGATGAATTGAAAACGGTGGGCCCTTTTGTAAACAAGTGTAATGCTTTAATGGTACGTGTCGTCCATTCACAGTTTTTGTATTGAGTCTTGTGCTTGAAATGTACTGTAATTCTGCAAACTTAATAAATACTTCAATCAATAAAACTATCCCATATTTCACGTTTATTGCTTTAGCTTGCTACTGTACCTGAATTTCCCAACAAGGAAGGTTATGAAGAGAGAGTTGAGCCAGAAGGCAAAGCTTTCCGTCTACCGAGCAATCTTCTGTTCCTACTCTCACCTATGGTCATGAAGTGTGGGTCATAAGGTCGCGAATACAAACGGCCAAAATGAGTTTTCTTCGACGGGTGGCTGGCATCTCCCTTAGAGATACTGTAGGGTGAGAAGTTCAGTCACACGAGAGAGACTCGGAGTAGAACCGCTGCTCCTTCGCCTAGAAAGGAGCCAGCTGAGGTGGTTCGGGCATCTGGTTAGGATACCTCTCGGGCGTCTCCGTAGGGAGGTCCTCGGCGCACGTCCGACTGGGAGGAGTTGGAGGAAACACATCGACTCACTGGTCTTGGAACGTCTCGGAATCCCCCAGGAGGAAGTCACTAATGTTGCTCTGGAGAGGGAAGTCTGGAGAACTCTGGTGGAGCTGAAGCCCCCGCGACCCGACTACAGATAAGCGGTTGAAGATGGATGGAAGGTTAATCTTATAACACGTTGATCTCTGGAGTATTGAGGAGGGGATACGCATACCCCCATTACAACTCTTTCGCTCAAATTCTGTGTTATGTTATATTCTTCAAAAGGGCGGTAATCATTCATTCATAGTAGTATGTATATACAGTATGCTTGCTCTGGTCTTCTAAGAAGAATGTAACCGGAAGAAGCTTTGAACACACCCTAAATATTATTTTGGAGAAAACAGTGGTGGAAAAAGTACTCAATTGTTTTACTTGCGTAAAAGTGTCAATACTGCAATGTAGAACTACATCAAAATGTCCTCCTTACGTACTAAAAGTACTCAATAATGCAGAATGTCTCATTTCAAGTTTTCAAATGTATACAAATATTATAGAAAATCTACTCAAATGGCTGAAATGTGTATAGGGTTATTACAAAACTTAAAACAAAAGATCTAAATCTACAAAGTAACTAGTCACTAAAGTTGTCAAATAATTGTGGTGGAGTAAAAGTACAATATTTGCCTCTGAAATGTAGTGATGTAGAAGTAGAAGTACTGAAATTTTAATCCTGATCACTAAACTGCCTCACCCTGGCCAGCCGGGGTGGCTGATGGAGGGGAAAGGAACTGGTTGGAATAACGTGTTCCTTCCACGCGCTACGTCTGTCAAGTCAAACTCTATTTCCACTCCAAAGGACATTAAGGAAACAACTCCAAGATTTCCAACTCATTCAACTTTTATTTTCCAACTTTTTCATGCTGTGCACAGTTGGCTTCATTTGTTGATTTGGTTGGTTTCTTATCGGTTAGGTTGAAAACCTTTGAAAATAGACAAAGATTAACAACGCCAAACAAATGATAATTCATTTTAAACACTTTTCCAATCAATAAGTTATTTTTAACCAGTCTTGTTTTTAAGCAATAAAGTATTTTAAACAATTAAATGTACATTAAGCAATCCAATGCCTTATTTAAAGGACTTTTAAACTAATTTAGCAAAGTCATTTTAAGAACCATTTTAATTAAATATTTAAAATTAACCATTTACACTTGGAATAAAGAAATTAGATAATTAGCTGATCCTTGAGCTTGTAGCTCAGCTCTTTTCCAACTAGGCATTTTAAACCTTTAACACAGTGAAACATGAACTGTTCACATTTGTTCGTATTTTAAATTCTTAAAGTAAATCATTTATAACTTTGTCTTATTTTGTAAAGTTATACTTTTGAAACACAAATGAAAGCTTCCAATCATAACATGAAATACAGCAATGTGGTCCTTCTCCAATCCAAACTGTAGCAGTTACTAAATACATTAGCCCATTAAAGCCAGATTCTAAACACATTAAGCAGCATTTACAAATATCACTGATTAAGACAAAATATTATCACCAACCATTGGCGTCTTTGGACTTGGAACATGCCGAGTAGATCTTGCTTCTTGTTTCTGGTGTATAGTTTGTTTGAATGCTCCCTCCAGCCTTTTCAGGTGTTCCAGCTCAGCCAAACGAGCAGCCATCTTGCTGGTGCACCCTGGGAGATGTAGTTACCAGTGTGATGTTGGAAGATGCCTAGCAAACTCTCCACTTCTGAGTTTGACAAAACAACTCCCACTTGAGCTCCTGGTTTTCCAAAGCAGCGAGGTCACACAAGTCCTTCCCTCCTGGTTGCTCTTCAAATTCTTTAATGATTAATGATTGATGCCAATTAGGCCAATTTGGGGTTTTGACAGCACAACGTCCAACCAGGGAAACTCCCCCCTGTCAGGTGTAAAGGAGCAACTTGGACACTCAGGCATGAAGGAAGCATGAGTTCAAATCCGTTGCTCTCCCCTTGTCTCCCATATATATGGGGACTAGGTTGGTGGAGTGTGTGTAGAGCCCAGGATCACATTAGATGATTGACACAGGGGTGAAAAATGGGTTACAAAATCGTGGGATAAAAAATATATTTAAAAAAAAATGACTGAATTTTTTAGATGCTCAAGTAAAGTACAAATACCTCAAAATTGTACTTCAGTGCAGTACTTAAGTAAATGTATGTATAGTTACTTTACACCATTGGGAAAAACTGAGAATCCCCACTGAAAACGGCATTGGTCATACAGTATTTCCTCTGAATAGTACATCTTTAGAAAAGTAGACCTTAGTAGTGAAGATAGCAGATCTACAAGACTACTTCTTAAAGATTTATTTATGAGATTATTTAGAACATGTCTTAAAAAACGTTACATTTTTATGTAATTGATTTAAAATATTTTGAAATAATTAAAAACAAGGAGGAAATGGAAAAAATCAAGGGGACATTTACGCGCGACCCATAAAACTGCACCCGTGACCTGACCCACTGTTTGGGAAACATCACACCATTGTAGCAACATTAGTATACAAAGCACATGTTTGCATCTTAAAGCTCATCACCATTGCTGATGTGTAGGCATTGTTCGAGATATATTGGATGCATATCACCGTAGCCCAATGCAAAAGGATGAAGGGGGAAAGCAATTCTCCCACTACAGTTAAGGAAGTTCAATTTACATTTTAACAAGGGGATTACTACTACGCTGACTCCCGCCCGAGTGACATATGACGGGGAAGCAAATCAAAAAACATGTTATAGGATAGGATAAATAGGATAAATATATCCATGTTGGATATTATTTTCAAAAATAGCAGTGCCCATGCACAAAACATTCCTGGGCTAGTTGTCAAATTTCCCTTTTTTGTGTGAAAATATAAAATAACATTGGTGAGCATATATGTCCGGTTTACAACTTTAACTCATTTACTCCTGGCTTAAACTCTCCATACATTGTGAAAGTGTTTTATTTCTATTGAGATATCAAGCTAATTCAAAACTCTTTTTTGGTGGTAGATAAATTCAATAGATCCATCATGGTCATCAGCGTGAGGGTTTGGCGGCATCCAAAGCACCATGCAGAGTCGACGTAAACACAAATATTGCTAGAATAAACTGACATAATTCTGCTATTTTTGTGAAGAGAATTTGAAAATACACATTGACGGGAAGCCAAGTCCTTTGCGGATTGTTGATTTGATTTACGTCATACACACAACTCAACCTACAGCACATTTCTCTGAGGAACACGGATTTGACCGGGACATTTTTGGTACAGAGAAAGGTTTCAGCCGAGTGTTCTTCGAGGATCCACCTTGACATTCTAACCGAACGAGGCCCGTGACAGAACTGGGATGACAGCACCCTCATACATCGTTCTGTGCCATCAGGCTTCTCCTCCTGTCTGTGAGAAAAGTGACTGAGTACAGGTCCTGGCAGCTTGATCCATGTGATGTCTTGGGGCCTGCCTGGCTTTGATTTATGATGGCTTTTTCACAAGGTTAAAAAGTTAGATCTGAGTTACTAGCCTACTACCGCTACTCTTCCATATTAATTACTCAAAGTGAATTGTGCAGAAGGACATCGATGGGCACTTATAGTCCCTCAAGTTGCAGGGATCAATCAATATTGATCAGAAATGCCACGATGTATGGCAACATCTCAGGTCCCAGGACCTTGGGTGGCATGAGTGATGATGGCTTGGAGCCTTCGACCCAAAAAATAAAACAGATGCTTATGATTCTTATGCAAGGGCAATACCCCACAGGCACATATACTTGTGAGCACACTTATTTCAGTCAGACTTTTTGCGCACACACACACACACACACTTTTTCATGTGTTCTCCCATGAGCTGCATATCGTCGCTGTCGGACCTTGTACGGGTATGTTCAAAACCCTTCCTTTTTGAACATTGCCATTTAATAAAATAATGTAAAATTGTGAAAATAGTAGATCTACATTAGCTGCACAACTAATTGTCAGCTGAGCTAGTATAGATCTGCTATTTTCACTAATGCTTCTTGTCCAACACTCTTGTAGGATGAAGCATGGGGCATTTATTTTAATGGGCGGAGGAAAAAAAACCAAATATTCAAATATGCAGATAAGAGTCTTCTTCCCGACAGCGATGACATCCAACATAAGGGGAATTAGCAGCCGGCACAGACAGGTCTCGCTCCCTGGATGGTACCAGCTATTTCAGGTTGTTTCCATTCTAGCAGAATCTCTTCTTCTCTACATAGGCCTACATCTACGGTGTGTGACTGCTGCTGAGGGAGGGAGTACATACAGTACATCTATGTGAATGCTGCTAAGGGAGGGAGGCCGGCAGTGTATTTATAACGCTGCGACTCATAACACACATAGTTTGCTCAGATGTTCCTCTTTTAACCGTTTACAATAGAATTTTTTTTTTGTACACAATACTGCCATAAAGAAGATCGATCTTTATGCTTGCTTGCTCTACGTTTTACGCATATTTTGATACTTGCTTTGGCAATGTAAACATTTTTTCTCATGCCAATAAAGCTCATTTGAATTGAATTTACATTCACGTATTGTTATTTAGAGTAGGTCTATTGATTTAGGGTAATTTATTCAAATCTGTTGTTGCCACCGTATGCTCAGGACGGACTTGGCATCTCGTGCAACTAATGTTTGTGTGATCAGAAATAAAATAATGTTGTAGGAGAAATAAGAATAGTAGCACGATGCATGGTGCACGCACCATGGACCTTGAAGCCAACCCTGCAGAAGTCTCTCGATGGGTGCTACACCAGAATGTTGCGTGCAGCACTCAACATCAATAAGAACACAAATCTGTATGATGGAATGCCAAGGTTGAGCCAGAAAATAGCAGCCAGGATAATGAGACTAGCAGGACACTGCCAAAGACACCAAGAGCTGCCAGCCAGCAAACTTGTGCTGTGGGATCCAACACACGGGCACCGGTCACGAGGACATCCCACGCTAACATACGTGGATGTACTCAAGAATGGCACAGGAGCGCAAAGTACCAACGAACTGGCCAGATGTATGGAGAACCGGGATGACTGCAAACGACGATGGAGGGCTCGTCTGAGGACGACCTAGAGAGAGATGTCCTCACTGTCACATGGTGGTGACAGTGGTGCACAGGAACATCACACCTGTGGTCACATCTATTTAAGACAGCAGTGTTGATTTTGTCAACTAAGGACTAATAGGCCTACTATGATTAAAAAAAAGTTTGGCGACAACCTTTTTTCACTGACGAAAACGAAATAAAAACGAAATGAAAACTAAGCTACGATGATTAAGCTATATATACTGTATATATTGACAATTTCGTCAAAAAATAAACACTAGACTAAAATGTTAGCAAGGGATTAGTGGACAAGAGATCCAGTATAAGTAATTTTACACTTGGTTGCAAGCTGAAAATAGTGTGTGTGTGTGTGTGTGTGTGTGTGTGTGTGTGTGTGTGTGTGTGTGTGTGTGTGTGTGTGTGTGTGTGTGTGTGTGTGTGTGTGTGTGTGTGTGTGTGTGTGTGCGTGCGTGCGTGTGTGTGCGCGACATGTGCATGTGCGTGTGTGCCTCGACAATATTTGCCTGATTGCCATATTGATGTAGCCTATACGTATGATTTCCACACAGTTTGGCGGGAGAAAAATTAAGAAAAACAGGTATAGTATATCATTATTAAATTCAAGCACCTGTCTGTCTGTCTGTCTGTTCACTTCCGCATAGAGCAAAGCGCCTCCTCACAATGCCACAACGCACGGACAGCCTCACGGAACCTAGCGCCACACAGCCCTGTCCTCCAACCTCAATCTGCCCCGCATTACACACGTAACAATCATCTTAATTAAATTAATTTGCGTCAAAAACAACTCATCTCCCCGGAAATCACGTGTCACCAGTGTCAGCAGTGAAACGCATTTTGGGACGGACACTGATTAATACTGGGACACAGTTTTCCTCTACCACCTCCTTCGCCGTGCAGCCGTACACATGAGCTACATGCACGCTGAAAGCCTGGACACTGACAACGACAGGTTACAGCCCTGCGCGCACACTGCGTGGCTGCGTGACACACTGAACAGCTCCATCATAATGCTTATCTGTCGGGGACTCGGGGTGGCCAAATGGAGACGTTTTCTTAACCGCCTACCGTTAGCATGCAACAACAACAGGGTTTAACTCCACCCGGACGGGGCATTGCCTTGGCAACAGTTACAATACTGTGCACTTTTATATATGTTGGATCATAACATATGAATACTATAATCCGGGGAAGACAGATCCCGTGCCGTTGGAACACAATGACAAAAATGCATAGACGGATGCAATGACCAACGCTGGCTCAGTAGCTCATGAACGACACATTCCGGGCAGAATATCACCACCAAATTTACATCACACATCAATGGTGTACTTATGATTGTACTGCAGCATTACTTTTGTGCCCAACCCAACTTCCCAAGACCATCTGTAAACAATTCCTCGTTCCCCCCTATCAGTAATGTCTAATCTATTACATCACATTACCCACACTGAACATCATTTGCTGATCATATATTCAGAACAGGTAAGGACTAGTAAGTATAATTGCCTGAAGAGGGGATTTTGTCAGACGGGAACAGTTTCTTTTCTGAAACGGAACAGTTTTTTAATTGGATTTGTAATGCCAAAGGTCATTAAAAGTTGGACTTGCTTGTTTTAACACGAGAACAGCATAATAGCAACACCAAGTCCTGGTAGCTTGTTTGAAATCCTCCCACTTATACAGCTCTTCACGCGGGTACTAATGGTTCCCACGGAAACAGGCTCTCTCTGACTCTGTCTGGTGTAGGCAATGGGGGGGGCCCAGCTGGCATATGGCTCACAGCCACATCTCCTCTTTCCCCTGTGGGATTGGTGACAAGCTGACCAGACCAGAGGAGAACAGAATCTATTGATCATTAGCTAAAAGGAGAACAGAGCGTCACAGGGAATCAAACCTGGAGGGCCTGAGGACAGGAGACCTGCCACTTGTTCCCTGCAAGTGTGAAGGACTCTGATGGAGTCTTTTGTTTCTGGTTTGACAGGGCCCCACTGGGCCTTATTATTGTCAGCCCTGCCTCTTTTCTTTTTTTTTGGGGCTCTTTCTTTCTTTCATTTCCAACTATTTGACAAGACAGTTCTGTCTTCATACGAGTCGTATGAGACTGGCTACACTCTCCCCGCTGCCAACTTTTTAAGGTTGATAGGTTTGGAGTGACTATTCACTGAGCAATATCCCCCAAAATGCCCATGGTACTGTATTCATTATTCACATTTCTACCCACGTTTTTGAGAACAAAATAAAGATGGATGCGTACAAAAGATTGCAAATGTGGAAAAGAAAAACTAATTTCATTACCTTTTCAAAGAGTAATTGATACCTTCAAAAGAGATGCCTGCGGTTTTGATGTCATTCCAGATTAGCTGCGTGCGGTTTGTCTCTCACCTTGTACACTACCTCTCTCCCCGGCCTAGCTAGGCTGGTGCTGTCCCCTGCCATCTGCCAGCGCCACACACACACACACACACACACACACACACACACACACACACACACACACACACACACACACACACACGCACACACACGCAAACGCACACGCGAAGAATCCTTCATTTCAGCATGGAGAAAGGAAGCAGCATAGAGAAGCTCTATTATCTTCTTAGAGAGAAGCTAATAGAGCAATAATGATATGGGAGGGGATAAGAGGAGGGAGAGAAGAGAGTGGAGGAGTATTAGAAGAAAGTCAATAGACCTTTTTCCACAAACATGGCTGATGTTCTTCTGTTTCCTCTTAGTAGAATATAGATTTCTTTCTTGCCATATGCCAGCAACGTAACAACGAGGCCAACATTCTGTCACCTCAAATTCTGTCTGTGATCACTTCATTTTGGAATTCAACAACACATAAGGTGTTGGCATTGACATCGTTCCGTTTCAATTGTCACTGTAAAGGTTGATTTGTTCGAGGGTCATAAAATGCTTACAGCGCAGACGTCCCTCAACCTTGTCTAGCCATTCAGCATTAGCTATTCAGCTAGTACTTTGTTGCACCAATCAAATCACTTTTTATAGTTGTCTGACAACAAAAACAGAACGATGTGTCAATGACAAGTTTGACAACACATTTTACTGTGCGATGCCGCACAAAATAAGTGATCACCATTTTGTATTGAGTTGTGCTTGAAATGTACTGTAATTCTGCCAACTGTTAATAAATACTTCAATCAATCAATCAAACAGAATGTTTGATTGATTCCCATAAGACAAAGTAGGCAACTCTATATAATCTACTCTACTCTCTATATATATATATCTCTACTCTATATAAGTAGGAGCTCTATAGTCGTGTTATCACTACAGTCCCAGAATAATTACCGGGCAAAAGAAAAAAGCTTAACTTGCTGGACCGTTTTCACATGCCCTCATTGGCACTAAAAGTGTTGGTAATGCCTGCCCGTGCAACCGTTTTCAATAATTATAGTCTCATGTAACGGCATAATACTTACTCGCATGAGAGGTGACAGTAAGCATGCAAGACTTGGGCAGAAAGCCTTGTAACCTTACTCCATCGAAAGAACAGAGGAGAAGCTAAACTGTTTTCTCATTATTTTTTTTCATTATCACAGGGGACGCAGGGGTTAAGGTGGAGTTGAAGAGAAGAAAGTAGTCCGCACACAGGCTTGCTCCAAAAGGTGTTTTATTTTATTTAAAACACCATCAGGTGATGAAGGCCACCTGATGAAGGCCGTTCGGGGCCGAAACGTCATGGTGTTTTAATTAAAATAAAACACCTTTGGAGCAAGTCTGTGTGCGGACTATACTTTCTTCTCTTCACTGTATTTACCTTAGTCCAGCACCAGCCAGGAACTCGATGTGCGCAAGCCACCTGCTTTTTAAACTAGTTAAGGTGGAGTTGTCAGTTCTGCTTCCCTAAAATATCATGTCCAAGACGACAAATTATCTTGAAATGTAATCTTAATCAAAAAAGAAATGTACGGACACTTATTAAATCATATTAGACAGCTGTGCGCTGCTGCACTTCTGTCACTGTGAATGTCTCTCTCTCGGCCACTGTCTCCCGGACCAGAAACCCCAGGTATAAGAACCGAATGCTCACTCACTCTATCACTCTCTTTGTCAACGTCATCACGCTATGGTACTTGGATCTCTATAGCGTTTGCCTACAGGGGAAGTTACATCCCGCCACATGTCGGAATAATTACTAGCGCTTCGAACACGAAAACTGCCACTCAAGACCACATGAGATGGATTTTACAATTTACACTATTAGCCTCTTCCTGAACTTTGACTACGTGAGAACGTGGCGGTATGTTGGCCTTTTTTTTAAAGGGCTAAGAGCAGTGGGGTTAAATGAATAGCAGTCTCACGACTCTTACAGAGACTGATTTTCTTGAAACGCACAGTAAAATCCTCAGTGTTCATTTAACTCTGTAAGACTCATTGTGAACACAGATCCGTGCAGTTAGAGGTAAAAACACTTTTCGGCCAGTTATAGCGCCACCTTGAGGCTGAGTTGAAATTGTTCATGTGGCATTTCGTCCTCGGCCTAGTGGGAATGTGGGTGCACAATTTCACGGAAATCACGCGATGTGTTCATGATTTGCAGCATTTTGTTTGAAACTGAGCACTCCTGTGAACTTTGGAAGCCAATCTTAACCAATCAGGATGGAGTCTGATAAATCTGAAAGACCCGTTTCGTTGAATGGCTCTAGAGAGACTGTGTACCAATTTGCGTGATGTTTGGACAAAATCTGTAGGTGTACTGTGCAAAAACTTGTTTTGCACAAAGCGGCCTCCTGGTGGCGCTATAACAGGCCGTTCTGGAAAGTTTGGGGCAGAGGTTCATGGTTGGCATCCAGGGAGTGTGTGTGCAAAATATGGCATCGAAAAACTTGTTTTGCACAAAGCGGCCTCCTGGTGGCGCTATAACAGGCCGTTCTGGAAAGTTTGGGGCAGAGGTTCATGGTTGGCATCCAGGGAGTGTGTGTGCAAAATATGGCATCGACCGGGTTAACGGTGGCCGAGATTAGCTGTTCACGGACACACGGACACACAAACGGACGGACACGCGGACGGACGGAGTGCAAAACATACTCTCCCCACATGCCTTCGGCCTGGTGGAGACAATAATTACCACTATCAGATTTAGACTCTCGTAGATGTATTTTATCGATTCTGATATTTTCAATGTCAGAATTAACAGAGTTAACACAAACTATATTACGGTATCACTGAATCCAAGTCACGCACACAACATGCTCACAGTTTGCTCAACAGGGAACCGACTGACAGATGTAAAGGTTATTTTTAGCCCATAAACACTTGCTTTCCTTGTTGTTGTCAGTGATGATTATGATGATGAGGATGCCAGCTATCAGAATGTTGTTCTTGTCAAACTAAAATGCACATTTTTCACATAGACTTCACAAGAATATTTCCGAAAATATGAATACCACGGGTCAAAACACAGTGAGTAGGTGCAGCAACAACAACAATCTCTTTTCTCCATACTCATATTATAATGAATGTTAAAAAATATTTAAAAGGACACACTGAACATTTAAAAGTTAGAACCGTGTTTCTAGCTCAAAGTGGAAGTAGTTACAAAAAAAGTGGGGAGAATACATAAATTAGAATAAATGAAAATCAAAGAGAAAGTGAGCTTGCTGCAACTAGTACATTAGAAATACCTACTTACAGTGCATTATGCACATTAAACTGAAACAGTAATTGTATGCCTTGAAGCTAATTGGTGAGAAGCTGTGAAACATATTACACCTCATGAATGAAGAAGCAACCATATATACTGTAACTATCTAACTATCTCTTTTGACGCTAATAGCAGCAAATGAGTTAGCTATTATTATAATGTGAAAAGAGAAAGAAAACGAGGCAACGTGTGGGTGGTAGGTTGTCACTTCCAATCACTCTCCGGGGGAGGGTCAAATGGTCTGACCTTACCAGCCGCGAGCAGCAGACTGCTGCCATGCTTGAGAGACCACAGACGGTCTGGACCCAAACACCCCGGGGAGGGGGACCAAAGAGGTGATAATATCTCCCCACACACATACAGCCACTCTCAAACCTCCCTCTGTCCCTGCGTCTCCTGCACATTTAGCGCCGAAAAAATCTTTTTCGAGTTACCACACCTGCTTGTCAAAGCCAGCATAAAGAAATCACCTGATCGTTGGTGCAGACGGATGGTCACGGACAGCAAACATGCTAGCGGGCAATAATGTCAGAAGGAGCTTTGGAGGGATGATGAAGTGACTCGAAAGGAAAGAGCGTGTCCCTCCGATGTACTTGTTACAGCTCTACTCATCAGAAGAACACGGAACACCTCGGACACCTCAGAGAGGCTGACATGAAAACAAGGCCTTGCTGATCAGCAGAGCCTTCATTTTTGCCCTTTCTGGCTCCTCTTCCATATCTCTCCCTTTTTATAGCAGAATGGAACCACTTTGATCTAACATTTGATTCCGATTCTGAGATCCCATGCAGGAGCCAAGAAGAGCATCAAATGTTGCCTCTACAGCCAACTATGCCTCTATCACACAACCCCTATAACGTCTTGGCACCGCGCAGCACCGCCGCTTGACACGTCCTCCTATATATATATATATATATATATATATATATATATATATATATATATATATATATGTGCGTGTGCATGTGCAGAACGCCTCGGGCCATGTGAAGAAAAGAGCAGGAAAATCACATAGTAGCCTATTCTCACCAGCGACCTTTAATTCCCCCCTTATTATAAAATCGATGTGTGCGGAAGATGACTAAATGAGATGCCCTGTGACCTTATGCAGACTGACAGGGAGAGGTTAGAACCCATGACTGAGCCGACCTGCTGTGGTGAGCCTCAAGCTAATGGGGACTGCAAGTTTAATGGGTCTGTTTTGGGCAAAATGTCAATTTCTTTGATGTGAGAAATATTACTGCTTTTGTAACGAAACTATATCACTATTGGCTATATCACTCCTAATCATATCTTTGCCATAATATACCGCATCGGTTATTCTTTTGAGGTCATTGTGATTTTGGAAAGAGGCGAGATGTATAATCAACTTTTCCGCTCCACTGGAAAAATGCACCTGCTTGCATAAAATTGTGCATTGTGCCTGCTCCTTGTGTCAGGCAAAGACTGAATTACCTTACAACTGCAGTGACTTTATACTGAACCATCATATTTTATTATTAACTAGTGCAATACCTGTTATCAGAGTGCTTGAAGGCCAATCTATGATGTTGCAGTTCAGTTATCATCTATGGCTGCCATCAGCAATGTGACATCATCTCCCTATTTGGACAAACAACTAGTGTGTGTGTGTGTGTGTGTGTGTGTGTGTGTGTGTGTGTGTGTGTGTGTGTGTGTGTGTGCGTGCGCACGCGCCTGTGTGCGTACGTGCGGTTGAAAGATAACCTGACAAAAGTAGTTGTCGACCGAAACGTTGTGATTTCCCATTAAAGCCTTTAACTGCAATTGAAGACGGTTTGCAAGGCGTTTTTGGTTTTCAAGTTTATTTTCTATACACCTGCAAGTGCATGATAAGGAGATTAGGCTACTAAATTACTGTGAATGAAATTGAGTGACGTTGGTTGTTATAATCGTTCCCTTTTATGTTTTAATGTTTATTAAATCCTATGTTGAAAAACATTCCTAGAAAGAGGAAGAGAATCATTATAGAAGCAGATTCATTAACTGAAGTATAAATCCAACTCCCATCCCCAATGACGGTAAACAAAGAGATACTTTAAAACATGACCATACTCGTCTAGAAATATGGATCTGATTTCTGCCACCTAAAATCCCATCCCATTACAATCCCATTATAGGTCGAGTAAACCTCAAAACCATTTGTTTTTGATCAATAAGACGGGTGGCAACATTTGTTCTGATATGTAAGAAGATGTGATACCACTTTGCAACTAACACCTTCAATTTGCATGACTTGATTGAGAGCATTTCATAACTTGCGTCAACACACTTTGTTCATCTGAAATCTACTTTAATGAGTTGCCGGTTGTCTTATTAGGTTTAGCAGTGGTACAGCAAAAAGGACAAACATGTCTTTGCAATTCATTCCTGAATTAATTATTGCTGTAGTGTTGTGTAACCTACTTTGTAGAAAATAATTATTGGCCACATAAATAGTCTGGGTTTCAGCTATAGCCATTTTTTCCTTCCATTGTTTGTTTGCCAAATCTGAGCGGCAGTGATATTTTTATTTTATTATTTTCACTCTGCATGGACAGTCTATTGAGTTCTAGTTGTTGTCTTTGGCATCTGAAAAAGTATTGACCTTCCCTGTTTGTTCAAGTGGGCAGAAAGCAAGCACCGCTCCGAGCATTCCCTGAGAGCTGCTGCTTGTGTGTGTGTGTGTGTGTGTGTGTGTGTGTGTGTGTGTGTGTGTGTGTGTGTTCATGAGTGTACATGCATGTACACACGGGTAAGAGAGAATGAGAAAACACACATTGACAGGCACACACGAACAAACACACACACATATAAACACAAACACACATTCTTCGTGGTATTTGCTTTCTCCTACTTTACTAGTCACATAAAAAGTTTACTGGCTGCCAAGCTTCTGCTTTCATCAGCATATCACTTTGAGCTCCCATTATGCAAATGGCACTCACATCCCTATAAACCATATGTAAATGGAAAAAAACACAAGCATGTCCCAGTGAAATTACACTCATAAATCTGATCAACAGCTCTGTAATAATCAGAGCCGTAAGTGAAGCCTTCCCATTTTGTTGTGATGTCGCTGAGATCCATCAGCGTGATGTGCCTGCATTCTGAAACGTGTCAAATTGCCAGACATTTGAGGGCCGATTGTCAAGAAAATTGCTCGCGTCTTCCGCAAAGCGCTGGACCGAATTCCGAGTATATTTCCTGTCAAGTCAAAGTACTGTTAATGTACACACATGGCAGATCACAGAAAGAGACACCAAGCCTGCTTCAAAGGCGTTTGTCCAAGCATGATTGAATTATTGCATTTTCTGCCAAGAGCCATTGATTAGCTTGCGGCAAAAAAACCTATCCGGATATTCTCAGTCAGACGTGAAATATTTATACTTGGGAGGTTAGAGAAAGCGAAGACAACACCGGTGAGTGAGGCCAGGCGCAGGAGGAGAGGAGACGTGTGGACAGAACACTGACCTCAACAATGCCCTCCCCTAACGGTTTCCAGACCTGTGGTAGTGATGGAAGAAATATACTCACATGCATCTATACCGCAATGTACTGTAGATATGTGTTCAAAGTGGAAGTCCCGTATTAAAAATGTACTTGGGTAAAAGTACCGGTAAGTATTGGCATCAAAATATACTTGAATAAATGAAATGACTAGTACGCTTCATCTTGAGAGAATAAGGTATTTCCTGAGGAACAGGGAGAGACAATTTGATAAGGTTTGGCTGCTCCTTGTCCATTACTTTAGTAGAAACAATTAATAGACAGGATACCACCGATATGGTTGACTGTACGCCATTTTCTTTTCAGATGTTTTCCATTTTTCTAATTATTATTACTATTTTATTCTATAGTATGCGGTGTCACTGAGCAGTATGGGTGGGAGGGTTGAGGGTTTTCTTTCTCTTTTTTGTCTTTTGTATTTTTCTTTCATTTTTTGTTTTCTATAAAAGAAAAATGTAATTACATCACAATGTTTAATCTACAACAATTTATAATCTGTTCTCAATCTGTTCTACCGGAGTGCCGGCCTCCTGTGAATCATTTTATTTTTGTTTAATTTCTTTTTTTTGGTACTGATGTAGAACTGCATTTGTAGAATCGGCCTCAGTTATTACAGTAACTCATTGAATGCCTGATACTGTACATTTCTTGTTGAGTATAGCTCCTGCCACGTTTTTAGTTCTTCCCCCGAAACATACATTTTGTAACTGTGACGCATTAGTTGTGTGCGGTGAATATATAGCTATAGTTTTTTTTTTAAGATATTTTTTTGCGGCTTACGCCTTTTTATTGATTTTTGAAGGGACAGACAGTAGGCTGACAGGAAACGGGAGAGAGATGGGGGGATGACATGCAGTAAAGGCTGTGTCGGGTCCGGGAGTCGAACCCGCGGCACACTGCGACTGGATTACCAGTCCGGTGCCCAGACCGTTACGCTACGGCCTGGGCACAATCTGGGAAAAGAATCCGAGATAAAAGCATTTTAAAAAGTCTATTTACATTGAAGCGGACGGAGGCAGACCTTTTCACTTCCAGTTCATTTCCTGTTTATCGATCGCCTAGAAAGCAAGAGAGCAATATGCATATACGGTGGTGAAGAGCGCGATCTAACTTAATCAATAAAATAAACTTGTCTAACTCGTCCCTATGGCAGTCAGGTCCCATCCAAACTGCGTCAGGTAGTGACAAGCATTACTGCACTCAGAGACCACAAATTGATGTAAGACTAAGAGCCTGACAGACATGGGAACAGCGTGGTGCCCAGAGGCCAACAGCTGCCGATTACAGCTTTGACACATCATGAGACTGATGACTTGACTAACCACATTAGTCATAAGCCTGAGATAACAAGATTAACCAAATGTATTGTATATATACACAGTATGCATTATAGTCGTATATGCATGTTGTGAGCACCATTTTAACCCCTATTTTGTAAATATAAAATCGGAAAATGACAGATATTATGAAACCCAACATAAAATAAATCTAGTACCATATTTCACAAAAATCTATATAATGTTGCCTCGCCCGAAGACAGGGGCACCAACTCACCATAGTGGTGATTGTTAGCAAAGAGCAGGGGTGGGCAACTTTGACGTTTGGATTGCATATTACTATTGTAGCAAAAATAGCCAATCTACAAGCTCAAAACACGTCGCACTGTGACGCTTTATCTTTGCTACATATTAATTGAAATCGTCAAATGCATTTATGTAAACTTTATGAAATAAAGGTGTTGTGCATGTGGCCCCCGGGCCGCCAGTTGCCCTGGCATAGAGGTAAAACACGTACCTACAGTATAGACAGCAGAGGCTTGGATTGGCATTCTCAGCAGCTTTGCCTCTGGCGTGGCGTGGTGTGGCTGGGGGCTCTGTGTCCTTGTCGCTGCTCCAGTGACTCCTACTGGTTGATGATAGGGCGCCTGTTCAGCGGGGAGAGGAACCGGACCGCGGAAACTCCTCTCTGTCAAGGTGAAAAGAAGCAGTGGGTGATTCCATGTGTATCAGAGAGGGACATCATATGGACGTCTACACACCAGTGGTTGGGTTAGGGTTACGGTATACGTTTAAGTACTGAAAATAGCAGATCCACAAGGTTGCAACGTGGCGCGAAGCAACACGTTTGTGAGCTTGTAGATCTGCCATTTTCACTAGTTCTGGTCATAGAGAAAACGTCTAATTTCTCTTTTGGGTCTTGGACTAAAACGTTTGGGAGCCACTGGTCTACTCGGCCTCCCCAGGACAGCAGCCAATACCCATCAAACATGGGGAATTGACAATAATAAATTACAGAAATAATGAAAACTAACTAAACTAACTGTTCAAAAATCGTAGTATGTACATCCCTTGGAGGTTCTACCTTTTGTTTAGCTTTTTTGTTTGGTTGTTTGTTTGTTCATCTTGTAAAGCGTCCTTGGGTTCATGAAAGCTATAAATATACAGTATAATTATGCTATATAAATTCAAGCTATTAGTATTATTATTACTTTTAACCACTTAAACCCTATACACTTGACCATGCAGGGTCAATTAGGCGATCTACAAGCTAGCTCACAATGCATGTAGTGAGCTTGTAGATAGGCTATTTCCAGCAAATCTATGTTCGTTTAATGTTTGCCTAATTAATATGACATGCCCAGAATAGGGACAACAAAGTAACTGATCACGAGAGAGAGAGAGAGAGAGAGAGAGAGAGAGAGAGATTTTATATAGATAAGATGGATCGATAGATATTTTCACTTCAGCATTAGTACAAAGTGCTGAGGGCAGTCTGAAGGTGCATGCAGGAGCTTTATGGAGCCCACAGCTCACCAGTTGCTCAGCGCTATAATTATTACATTCTTTTTTATATTCTCGTTCATAAATCACGATGACATTAGAAGTATTTATGGACGCATTATAAGCCAAAGTGAACGCTGTGGGAGGCAGTGAGCCAGCTTGTAAAGCAGGGCAGGGCCAGAACACAGTCAAACTATGGACCAGGCATCGCCATTTTTTCAGTTTCTCATGTACTGTATCACACTGATACTCACATATTTTACTTAAGTTTGATTGATTGATTAATTAATTGATTGAAGAATGTATTAAGTTTGGAGAATTACAGTACATTTCAAGCACAACTCAATACAAAGACTGTTAACTGTGGACGACACCATAAAGCATTACACTTTTTTTACAATAGGGCCCACCCTTATGAACGTATAAATTCCCAAATAGCCAAGTATATAAAGCTTTAGTGGTTACTGGTACTGTAAGTAAGTAAGTATAATAATTGAAGTAGAGTAATATTTTCTTCTGAGATATAGTGGCGTAGAAGTAAAAGTATTGACCTTGGGAAATATTCCAGTAAAGTAAAGAAATAAATAAAAAAGTCCAGTATGGCACAGGCACAAAACCCAGCAGGATTATAACGCCTGTACTCCACAGTACACCCTCACAAATTACCTTCCTATATTTTATTTTATGTTTTATTCCAACAAAGGTTTCTTTTAAGATTTCCAACGAAATGCCCCTCCAACAAATAAGGGCTTTTAAAAAATTACAGTACATACTCAAGTGTGCCTCCTTGAATTTTTTTGGAAAACAACCCACTCCAAACGAAGTGTATTTTTTATGTATTCTTTCAACGCCCTTCAAAGAGTACCTTAACCAAAATGCCTCCATTATACTGTAGTCTAATATTCCTTGGCATAATTTTTCCTCAAATCATTACAAGTAAGCTTAAAGGGTATATTACATAAGTTTGTTTTTATTCATATTATTTAATAAAAAGCAATTAATACATCCACAGATGTGCTTGCTGCCTTATAAAGAGGATGGATTGGGGACATCTTATGCCTGGGGACATCTTATGCCTGTAGCACAATTTGGTGAATTTGCTAAAAGGTAATAAATAAATAAATAAAATAATCGTCCAAATGACCTGGCTGACGTTGTAACACTGTGTATAATAAAATGAATCATGGGTATGTGGTTTAGGTGTGCCAATGTGGTTTGGCATCAATCCACAATATCTTCAATACTAACACATTTGGCACATTTAAATCTAACATCTAAATCTAACAAACCCATTTTAAAGTTTAATAGCTGCAGCTGTGGTTCAGCCTTTTCGGGCCTCGACCCCCCAAAATAATCATATTTGAACTGGGGACCCCCCACTCTGACAAGCACTTAGAATTGTACATTATGTTTGACTCGGTTCCACATAAATATTGTGAAAATATTTATATATTTTCACAATTGTTGCCCCTATTATTTATTTGACAATTTTGCCAGTTTGACCAGTTCTTATAGTATAGTTTGTTTGATTTGTTTATGCCGTAAAGGTCTTATCCCCCTGGGGTCATGACAGACAGGTTGAGAACCCCTGGCTTATAGCACAGTGTATTTTAACCTTGAGACGACAGCAAAGTCACACAAATGTAAGGTTTAGTACACCTTTAACAAAGTTATTGGTGGGTGGTACTGTGTAATCAATACAAAGCACAACTTCATTTTTAAGAAAACTGCAACTTACATTCAAACAAATTCAAAAGACGCATGGCAAACAATCCAAACATCAACAAACACAAGATCTGCTCAAATGTGTTACAAGACAAAGGGAGAAAATGCCACACCCAGGCCTGTATTTATAGACCGATTCCGTAGCGGGTCTCATGGTCGCAGCCCACGTATTTCCTGTAGGCAGACTCGACGTAGCTGCGGGGTTTAAACCCTCACCAGGCGCACCTCCTCCACTACAGTGAACGGCAGAGTGACTGATGTTAGTTTGCCTCAAACTTTACTCCTTTACCTGCTTTTTTACTAACACTAACATTACAAAGATGCCCAGAACATCGAGATGAACCTGTGTAGTTTATGGCTGCTCCAACAGTAGTGGCAACATAAAAAAAAAAAAAAAATGAATGTCTAATATCCACCGCGGTGGCGGAGACCAGAGCCATTGAGTAATGGTTGAGACGAAGCAGTGAAAGATACATAACGCCAGTCTTACCCAATACCAAATATTTCTGTTTTATTAACACAAGGCTGCTGTACTTTATACCTCATACTTTAAATGCTTAGTATGATGTATAAAATACAGCAGCCTTGTGTTAATAAAACAGAAAGATTGGGTATTGGGTAAGACTGAAATTATGTATCTTTCAGGACCTTTCACTGCTTTGTCTCAACCATTACTCAATGGCTCTGGTCTCAGCCACCACGGTGGATATTTTGACATTCCGTATTTATTTATTTTTTATGTTGCCACTACTGTTGGAGCAGCCATAAACTATACAGGTTCATCTCGATGTTCTGGGCATCTTTGTAATGTTAGTGTTAGTAAAAAGAAGGTAAAAGAGTAAAGTTTGAGGCATACTAACATCAGTCACTCTGCCGTTCACTGTAGTGGAAGAGATGCGCCTGGTGAGGGTTTAAACCCCGCAGCTACGTCGAGTCTGTCTACAGGAAATACGTAGGCTGCGACCATGAAACCGCTACGGCAGGGGTATTCAACTGGCGGACCGCGGTCCGCGACCGGACCGCGGACCACCTCGTTGCGGACCACCCAAAAAAAAAAAATTTTTTTTTTAAGTTAATAATATAAATAACATCAGATGGTACATTTCTCATGTGAAATTGCTGCAAAGGCCCCCAAAATGTCCCCCAAGGGCCCCCAAAATTCTGGCGCTATGCGCGCGCGCAGTGTGATTTGGATTTGGAGTTCCACTCCGGGCCTGCACTCTGCACCCCATTATTGGTTGGTTGGAAGGGGATCTGATTTGTATAAGCTTGACCATACTAAACGGGCATAGAGCCCCGCTCTCCGATGGACGCCGCGCATGGGACCGGACCTCGGTCTTATTCAAAAAAATATTTGTGGACCTTCATCATTTCTAGTTGAGGACCCCTGCGCTACGGAATCGGTCTATAGTGGGAGGTAAAGAGTGGGCGGTACCACCACACTGACGGAACCATCTAGTCAGTGACTCCTTGTGGAGTGGAGGGGGAATTTACTTTCTAACAGCAATTTAAAATGAATTTATCCCCACTTTAGCCATAATGCCAGTAAATTCCTCCCACTGCTTGCCACTCCTGTTGTATCCTGCCCTACTTGCTCACCTACCTGCCAGTGAGGAGCCCCCACCGGGAGGACGTAGAGCCTTGGTCTTGCTCCTCCCACTCAGCTACTTTCACTATTTCTGAAATGTTTTGACATCATTTCAAACTTTCGTCCTATAATGACATGCCCAACATAGGGATCGACTATTAGTCCGTTATTTTATTAAATGATTGACTATTGATTTTTTTTACATGGTGAAATCAAATCGTTTTTATTAGCTGTTGCACACCTAACCATAACATTGTCAAACCTGACCTGACCTTTTAGTGGGCTTTCATCCACAACCGGGTTCTGCAGTACCCACACAGTCCTAGCAGGACACTGTCTCTAGAGAATCCTGTACATCTCAGAGTATAGACCGTCCATCACCCTCTCTGCAAATGCAAGTAGCTTGGCATAACATCACGTTTGCACTCGCTTGCCTTCACTACAAAGGTCACTATAATATTGTATAGTGCACGCACGCACGCACGCAGTTTGTATAAACCGTAGCATAAACCCTATGAATGTTAACACATGGTGTTGTCCGATGCAGCCACCTGCAAACATGTAAAGAGTAAAGACTCACCGAAAACACACACACACACACACACACACACACACACACACACACACACACACACACACACACACACACACACACACACACACACACACACACACACACACACACACACACACACACACACACACACACACACACACACACACACACACACACACACACACACACACACACACACACACACACACAAAATCACTGTCTGGCCCGGGGGCTGATCAAAACCACAGTAGAAAAGCTGTCTCGCTTCCCAGAACACAGACGAATCCTCCTGTTCCCCTGGGGCCTCCATGAGCCTCGGTGCCCTGCCATCCTCCACATCTGAGAGAACCCAGAGATGAAACAATAATTACTCACATATTGGGGTTACATGTCACAGATCAAATAATATGGATTTGGCTAGCGGGGCCTCGATCAGATAGATATTGGCATGGCAGTATAAAGCCCTCTGCCCTCCAAATGGAGAGGCAGTATCAGTGCGTCAGCCGAGGCATGGCCCTGAATGCTATTCCAAACACTGTGCCAGTGAATCAGAGGTTTATGATCAAACTTGACCACGCTTGATTAGGCTGCCTATCCTCAGTGCACACTGTGCTTTCTCCAAACGGGAAACCCTATAGGCCTCGAGGCAACAGTGTAAACCTTGTATTATGAAAGGTTTTTTTTCTTTTTTTTAAGCTCATGTTAATACATTTCAGTGTTTGAATATTTATAAAACCCACAGACCTAACCACTGCCATATAGCACCCCTATGTTTTTAATAGGCAATCTACAAACTCACAATGCATTGCAATTGCGTGTTGTAAGATTGGCTATTTTTGCTATACTTTTGCGCAATGCGTCATATAATATAACAGTATAACATACAGTCTAGGCATTTATTTATGGGGGGGAAAAAATAAATATACAGGAGATACAAGGTTTCTCCCGGGCAGTAACGATGTTCAGCGTTTGATAGCAGTACAATACAACATATCTCAGCATATGTCCAGAAATGCAACTTAAAGCATTATCCCGTCAGGCTTATATTTGGCTGTGGTCCCTGTACTGTATACCACTGCTATTACTTCAAAGTCCTTCCAGTAATGACAACACGGCTTGGCTCAGACTAAGAGAAGGACTTGCCACACAATTTTGTCCTCCACATACTGTAACTGTACATCACGAATAAAGACAGCAGACGCTTAAATTGCTACCCTGTTTCACGCTGCCGACGCCGAGCTGAATGGGCAAATCCAAATGCGGATTCCTGATAAATTATATCACCCGTTTCACATGTCTCCATGCCTTCTACTTTCTTCTCATAGAACAGAATGTCATTGCTCAGCAGGCAGTGAATGTCAAAGCCCAGCTGGCATATATTCACTAGATAAGGGGCTAGATTAGTAGAAATGGAATTAGATTCCAATGGCAATGAAGGAGTTATCTCAGCATGAACATATGACCGCGCAATGACTAAAAAGGTTTAAGACGCAGTGGGAGACCTGTCTCCTTGCAGACATACAGTATTTTGTCTTTATACTACTTTATACTACTGAGTTCAACACATGCCATTTTATACATGCACACTTCCACTATTGTATTCTTGCAACGACCCTATATGCAGTACACGCACACGCACACAGTACACGCACACGCACACAGCGTGAAACATTCACATAAGACCTACTTAACCACTTCAGTTTTCACATGGGCTTGTGGAATGTCTGTGCATGTCCCTAATTCCATTTAATGACCATAATATTACCTCTAGTGTGCAAGGCAATGAAATGCATTTTCTTTTATAGATTTTTCATTTATCTGAATTGCTTTTGAGTTCCCTGAAAAGCAACTAAATTGAATTAAATAGTCGATTCTGGCTGTTTTTCTGACACGGTGTGTAGCCTATATACGATCAAAAGTCTGTTGCAAAGGTTACATATTTCCAACATTCTCAAGGCATATTCCATATGGGAAAATAACCAAAGACATTTTCACAAGCACATTAGATACATGTATCATACAGACTACGGTTCCCACAGAAGGAATGAATGGACCTCGGTTCATGTGTGTGTTAGCCCTATTCACAGTCTGCATGGAAATAAAGCCCTGGTATGACGAATAGTGAAAAGACATGATCCACCAGCTTGCGACACGTGGCATTGTGATATAATCTGCTTTTTTCTATAGGGTTTTAGATAGGCATGCCATGGGTTGAAAGTGGTTAAACGCAATAATCAGCACATGTATACACACTACACACACACATGTACACACTCAGTTTTCCCAACATCTGAGAATGTAGAAAAACTTGGCATGTTCATTCCAATGTATTTGAACCTGTATTCTATACCTGACCCCTCATAGCAGCTGCAGTATTGGATAGTTTATTAAAGAACAGTTTATCTCTAGAGACAGTCAAAATAGCAGGAATCTATAGTGTTGCAACGTGAAAACATAATCATCCAATAAAGCAGACGACTACATTTGTTTTCTCACCACTGGTGTTCTGTTCAGCCATGCTTATAAACATGATCCTAGCCTGGCGTGAAGATCAAATGGTGAAATTGTATAGGGCTCGACCCATTTGTCTATAAACGAAGTGAACTTGAAGAGTAGCCAACAATGAACACACCACAGGAAACCTACCTACAGAGAGAGAGAGAGAGAGAGAGAGAGAGAGAGAGAGAGAGAGAGACTGAGAACTGAGCTGTCCCTCCAGTGAACCTATTACCAAACCAACAAAAACATCAATATCCTATACTTTCAAGTGCTGCTTTTTGGTGGTTTGTCGTAGTTTCTTTAGATTTTTACTTAACCCCTACAGTATACTTCACCGTATGATGATGGAAATAGCTGCAATCTACAGTCTC
Source organism: Protomyctophum parallelum (assembly GCF_964188405.1). NCBI lineage: Eukaryota > Metazoa > Chordata > Actinopteri > Myctophiformes > Myctophidae > Protomyctophum > Protomyctophum parallelum. Next base: position 25,333,697 of record NC_139717.1, read on the forward strand.
ACAATGATTCAACCTTCTAGAACGTCTTTTTTGCTATGTTCTGAAAAGGGATCCTGCTAGGTTGCAAGTGGTTAAGGGTGAGGTCACGCCGAACTTTAATTCTGCCTACGTATATGCAAATAGTTCTCAACGGGCGTGGAAATGAAGGCACGACCCTAACTTGGCCCTAACTGGGGCCTTAACTGGACCATAACTGGGCCTCCCAGGGCTCGGCCCGGCCCGACTAATTAGCATACAAAACACTCCATTCCCATTGAAAAGCATTGGTAGAATCCACCGCATAGGCAGAATCTTCAGAACTCAGAATTCTGAACTGAAGTTCACTAAATGACCTAAATGGGCTATTTTGACGACCCAGAGCTGTGGGTGGGCTCCAACTCTGTGGGTGGGTTAGGTCAGTACTCAGTAGGCTATTCCAAAGCCTAAACTACATGCCTGACTTAGAAAAGACAGCCAAGAGCTTGCATTCATTATTGGGTAGTAAACGGACAGATGCTGCATACCAGTTAGGTTTGCTCCACTCAATCGACACCTTTTTTTCCTTCGCTCTTGCTCTTGCAAATTGCCATTTTTACTTAACACAGGCCTTAATTGCAGGCACATGTTCGAGCAGTCACGGCCCCCATTAGAGACCAAAACGAGGTGCTGTGGTGCATGCGGTGCGGTGAACGGCTTCTGGAATCAGGCAGCCGCTGTGCCGGCCAGGCTGCCATTCTTAACCCTCTGGTCACAAAGTAGAACACCTATATAGTCCGTCTCCTGGGTGCCATGAGCGCCAGATGGCAGCACCATGCACTACACAGGGACACAGGCACAGAGAGACAGGCAGCACCATGCACTACACAGGGACACAGGCACAGAGAGACAGGCAGCACCATGCACTACACAGGGACACAGGCACAGAGAGACAGGCAGCACCATGCACTACACAGGGACACAGGCACAGAGAGACAGGCAGCACCATGCACTACACAGGGACACAGGCACAGAGAGACAGGCAGCACCATGCACTACACAGGGACACAGGCACAGAGAGACAGGCAGCACCATGCACTACACAGGGACACGGGCACAGAGAGACAGACAGCACCATGCACTACACAGGGACACAGGCACAGAGAGACAGGCAGCACCATGCACTACACAGGGACACAGGCACAGAGAGACAGGCAGCACCATGCACTACACAGGGACACAGGCACAGAGAGACAGACAGCACCATGCACTACACAGGGACACAGGCACAGAGAGACAGACAGCACCATGCACTACACAGGGACACGGGCACAGAGAGACAGACAGCACCATGCACTACACAGGGACACAGGCACAGAGAGACAGGCAGCACCATGCACTACACAGGGACACAGGCACAGAGAGACAGACAGCACCATGCACTACACAGGGACACAGGCACAGAGAGACAGACAGCACCATGCACTACACAGGGACACAGGCACAGAGAGACAGGCAGCACCATGCACTACACAGGGACACAGGCACAGAGAGACAGGCAGCACCATGCACTACACAGGGACACAGGCACAGAGAGACAGACAGCACCATGCACTACACAGGGACACGGGCACAGAGAGACAGACAGCACCATGCACTACACAGGGACACAGGCACAGAGAGACAGACAGCACCATGCACTACACAGGGACACAGGCACAGAGAGACTGGCAGCACGAGAGGTATACAGAACTGAGGGGGCATAGCAGAGATAAACGGAGCAAGGAACAGCACTGGGGTTGTGGAGAAGAGAGAGAGAGAGAGAGAGAGAGAGAGAGAGAGAGAGAGAGAGAGAGAGAGAGAGAGAGAGAGAGAGAGAGAGAGATATGGGAGGGAGGGGAGGGAGAGAGAGAGAGAGAGCATTTTGTAAGTCACTCTGGATAAGAACATCTGCTAAATGCCCAAATTGTAAGTTAGATGGAGAGAGAGAAAGGAAAGTTGAGACAGAGACGGGTGCAAAGAAAACGTTGTAGTTGGGTCTACTGGCTCGGACTTTTGGAAGTGGCAGGTCTGTGTATGGATTTGCATATAGCCACAGGGTTTGGCTGTGATCGCTCGCTCACACACACACACACACACACACACACACACACACACACACACACACACACACACACACACACACACACACACACACACACACACACACACACACACACACACACACACACACACACACACACACACACACACACACACACACACACACACACACACACACACACACACACACACACACTGCCTTCCTGAATGGCTGCCAATGCATTCCATTATTTGTGTCAAGTCCCGGATTTCATGATGAGGAAAATAACGGCTCTGGCACGCTTTCAACGTTTACACCTCTCTCTCTCTCTCTCTCTCTCTCTCTCCCCACCACAAAACCCACCCCGGTCTACTGTTTACTGACTGGCAACCCAGTTATTTGATGGGGAAAGGGAGGGTGTGTGTGTGTGAGGGAGGGGGTAGTGGGGTGGGGGGGTTGATAGGGTTAGAGGAGAGAAAAGTACGAGGTAATGAGAAAGTGTGAATCTGTATGTGTGAGGGACAGCGAGAGAGAGAAGGGAAGAGATGGAGAGAGAGAGAAAATAGATCCAGCAAGAGAGGACAAGAGAAGTCTGTAGAAGAAAGCATATAGCAGAAAAGGCAGCAAGAGCATGTGCGTGCGTGTGTGCGTCGTGCGTGACTGGCGGTTATCCATTTTGTTTACACTCCGTCTCCTCTGTGTATACTAGCGTGCTCGCGTGTTTATGATCTTTGCTTATTTAATTCACAGCACGACACTGTAAGTGTCACTAAGAATATTCAGCGTACTATAGTGGCGATGCTGTATTCCTCCCATTAAATTCCTGGTGTCTGTAGGCTATTCTTATTCATAGGCGAGGAAGGTATTCATTTTCACTTGCCTGTGCATATTTTCAGGAATTTGAATAACAATCCTCCCCGTGGCATATAGGGGGAATCTGCTCACCTAATGAGTCCACCTGACTTATTGATACAGGATCCATTGTAGCAAATACATCACCCTCTGAAGACAGGTGAAGAGTCTCATTACTTGTACAGTATATCCTACCGTATATTAAAATTGGCTTAAGGGGGGGTTCACCAAGTTCACCATGACTCAGCCATAACCATATAAGGAGTTCCCATACAGTAGCACCTATAATACGCCCAGATATGTGGTGTGTTGTCTAACCTCAATGTATCGTCATCATGGCATAAAAAGGCACAATCAGCAGTTCCTCCAGGGCATATACTGATTACATCATACCGGTATACTGATTACATCATATACTGATTACATCAGGGATCTCCATAATATGAAATATGAAAGGGACAAGGGCTGACAGGTACAGAGATCTCTAATGTATGGGCACATCAGTTGGATCGGGGGTATTTTAATACATTTAACTCAAAACTGTGAGTTGTATGTACAAAATAGTTTTCCAATTACAACTATTTTCGCATTTTTGTATATTTGTAGGAGTTTTTTCTTCTACTGTACATTGGCCGTCCTGTGGTCCTCTCTTATGCATCTGACACCTTGTCACTGTCTCCTAAGTGCAAAACGGCCGACAGCCGCGGACAGAAGAATCTTTTTCCGGGTTTTTAGACAGCTGGTGGATGGAAATTAAGCTCCACCTCCGCGGACGACTGACACAGAGGAGAGCGTTTCCGGGAATCTGGCCGTCGCGAAAGTCGTCCGCTGAAGTGGAGCTTCTTTTCCATCCACCAGCTGTCTAGAAACCCGGAAAAAGAAGCTGCGCACAGCCGAGAACGTGTACTTTAGTAAGTCTGGCAGCACCTAGAAGGTGTGCAAAAGTCTTGCTCCTTTTGAGTTGTACGTTGTGCCACACCAATAAGGACCCCCAAATAACCACAGCAGCCTCTTGTGGAGTAGAAGCTGTGTTGTACCTGACACTGCTCAAACACATTCTCCAGGTTATAATTCCGCACGACGAGGGTCGGGAGATATGTCAGGAATTTGTAAATATGTTAACATGTTGATTGCTTCTGAGCGACTTCAAAGAGCTCACTCTAGCATAACAATAGATGTTGCCAACAGAAACTAAAATACAAATTATGCCATGGCCATTTTCTTTGGTTAGTTTTTGGTCCCAATAAAGAAACAGTAACTTGGGTTAATAAGTTTGAAATTGCCCCTTTGAGTGAGGGATTACGCGACACGCAACGTTGAGCATTAATGGACGAATTTTTTTTAATCCAGTGGTCTAGAATGGCTGAATTTTTTATTGCGTTTTTAGCCAAATGTGCACAACATGCCGTTAGCTGTACAACCATGTAGGCCACAGGTTGACATCCAACATGCAAACTATGCAATTTTCTCTCAATATTCATTGAAGCATTCAGCCTTGTGCTGCGTGCACGGGCACGTGTGCGGGCACGTGCACATGGACACATGCACATGCTGATATGGAGTATATGGTTCAAACATCATGGGGGGGGGGGGGGGGGGTTGGGGTGCATTTTGAGAGTTTGATGTTCAGATGGGCCTGAAGTCACTGACTTTGTTGCAATTACAAGAGCATTGCCATAGTAGTGGATTTGATGGGGATAGGAGGACACAAAGATCCTAAAGCAGCTACTATCCTTTTCAATTTGCTGCTCGTCTCTGCACTGCATCCATTAAGCACTCAAATCCATTTGCAGAGTTATTTCATTTCAGTGTAAAATGTGACACGGTAGTACAGTACGTAGCAAAGGGCATAGGTTTGATCTCAACATTGTTAGAGTGCCTTCCGTTATAAACAGAAAACTGAACCAATAGCATGCAGGACCCGATTGTTGTTGCAATGCAACACAATGTCACCAAATTCATGATCATGATCATGCTGTCGACTGACTAAATCATGGCAACAGGTGACCGTGAGCCAAAAGGAAAGCAAAGGGTGATTAAACTGTATGCAACGACTTCATAAAGTGGTACAATTGCCTCATATCCTCAAAATACTATTCCCCGCCTAGCAAGATATACAGCCCCCATTATTTTCTCTCCAGATTGTGCCTCACCTCATGTGTCTCATATTAAATATTCATTCAATCAAACCTCTTCTTGCATTGAAGAGTACTATGCCCTGGCATAGTACTGCCACAGTACACACAATAGTACGATTCTAAAGCGAGAGAGAACGATTCCTGCATGACGCTCTGAAGAAGAAAAAAAACGTGGCCAATTTGATAAACGATCGCGCTGTAGAGCCACCATCCTTTTTTGCTCTGAACAATGCAAGTCCCTTTCCTCTCTCCTGCCTCCCCAGTGGTGGAGTGACCTTCAAACTCCAGGCGGAGCAGCAGAAGCACTCTCTCCCTGGGAATCTGCACGCCCCTTTCCTTAGAAAGGACTTGCCTTGCATTCTCCACTCTCCCACTGAGTCAGATTCCACTCCCCATAGATTCCACTCAGAATGGAACTTCTCCCTGCATCTTCTCAGACTATAGGACTTATTGTCTGAAATGTCTTGTAACGTGTTTTTCTTGCAAGTGCTTACTTGTGCTGCTATAAAGAAATATATCGATCCATTTTTATGGATCGACATGAATGTCTGTTAAAAGTGTCTGTATACTCGTTTATATGGTTGTTGTTTTTTTGTCTTTTTTTTTCTTCTGCCCACTCATCACAATCTGAAGCGATACTGCCCTGTTGCCCCTGTTTAAGTGTGGACTTGATGTCATATGTAGCCCATCTGAAGAAAGAGAGGATTATACAGAGACATTGGAGATGGAGGGGGGGATGAGGGGGGAGGGAGGGAAGAGGGGTGAAAAAAAAAGAAATCTTGGGAATTGCACTTGTGTCCTATGTAGAAATGCTGTCTATACTGTACTGCTTTTTCCAAATAAAACAAATATTATACAAATTTAAAAAAAGTGTCTGTATACAGCAGCTTTGTGGGCCTCAATATGTCAATATTAGGTCAAATATCCAAAATAGGCAGTCTACAAGCTCACAACTCATCGCGTCATGATGCTGTGTGAGCTTGTAGATCTGCTATTTTTGCCAAATTTCCTCATTTTCGTTGGCTGTACACCTCATTATGACATGCCCAGAACAGGGACCTTAGGGTTCATGTGGTAGTGTGCAACACAGTTGCGCTGTAAACCGCTTGTTTCTGGAAACTTACAGTATAGGATAACACTTTATATCTTGGGCCAGTTTAATCCCCAAAGCCCTGAGGGCGGTACACAACCGTTTAAAAGCCCGTAAATGATGATTGATGAGCTGCCCGCGCAAAGAGCATGCCCCCTTCCGCCACTTTGGAAACAATCTGTTATCCCCCCGAAACGCCGAGAGGCTGCAGCACTTTGTAGTGTGAGGGCACTCTAATTGTCTCGCAATATGGGGAAGGAGGACCACGAGCCATCTAAGTGACAGGAAAGAGCTTGGAAGGGCACGGGGTCTAGAGATGGAAAAGTCCTCATTCTAACTGGGGGTCAGAGGGCTGTTTGTTTGTTGTACAGCTCCAGGGCCTTATACAGAACGCACCCACCTGCGCCAAGCCTGCTGGAAGCTTGGTAGAACAAATCGCCTAAAGGGGAACATTTCAAGTAAAACAGAAAGCCAAAACTATAAATGAGTGAAGTCATTGTTGTGTGCCTGTACTTGCCACTGTGTGCAGACAGTGCACAATGTAAAATATGCTGTTATATATTGTCATTACATCTTAAAGTCTAAAAGTTCACTCACCGACTGCCACGCTGTACATTTGAATTGCTGCCCAAGTTCAGTGAAACAAATAACGTTGCCTATATACTGCAAAGGAATTTCATTCTGTTATGCTTACCATGCAGCAAATGTCTCTGGAAACCTTTTGTTTCAAAGGCAGAATATGTTTAGAGCTGTGGTGGATTAGCATTGTGCAAAAATGATGAATTCAAAATGGAAACTCAAGCGTGAACGTATATGGCGCTTATTGTAGAAAGGTCAGCCCCAAGAGTATAATTTCATTGTGCCACGCACTAGGAAATGTTACATAGGTTTTGCTCAAATTTAGAAACACAAATGAGCTGTTGAGATCGGTCAAGAGGGCTATTAAATTAATGAGTGATGGATGTGACATACACATTGTTGTGCAACACACATCACTGTAGCTGCCGAATGCATACTGGGTTATTATAACAGAAATTATAGCTATTCTTTTTTTTTTTTTTTAAGATATTTTTTTGCGGCTTACGCCTTTATTGATTTTTTAAGGGACAGACAGTAGGCTGACAGGAAACGGGAGAGAGATGGGGGGATGACATGCGGTAAAGGCCGTGTCGGGTCCGGGAGTCGAACCCGCGGCACACCGCGACTGGATCACCAGTCCGGTGCCCAGACCGTTACGCTACGGCCTGGGCCAATTATAGCTATTCTAATGCCCTTCTGGGCTGGGTCTTCCTCATCTTATTAGAGTATGATGCTGAACAGAGCTCAGGGCATTCCTTCCATGCATATAATTGAATTGTGTGTGAGTTTTGATTCCAAAATACTACAACAAATTGATTCAGTCAATATTTTTGAAAGATCTTTTTTGCATATTTTAAAAGAAATAATGCTTTGGGCTATTGATACACAAATAGACAATATCTCATTTTGAAATAACAACAATTCTGTTATGATATCATATGATGTGATGTGATTTTATTTGACACATGATGTGTCATATCATATATGTTTCCGCTGCCATCGGTGTATGAATGTGTGTGTGAATGGGTGAATGTAATGCACAATCTATGTAAAGCGCCTTGGATAAAGGCGCTAAATAAATGCACCATTTACCATATATATAATATACAGTCATTATACCGTCTGTATGGGATCACACAGGATGCAATCATGATAATGTTTTCCACTTTCCATGGAAAATGTGCACACGACTCAGAAAGAGATTTGTCTTAGACAAAGGCGGCGATTACACTTTTCACCAATTAAACCCCAGCTTCCGCGTTGCGGGGTAAGCTTTAGCTGAAAGATGGGTATACGTAGTGGTAGAGTCCGTGCCCACCACCACGGAGGTTATAGATCAGGTTAAAGATGGGTATACGTAGTGGTAGAGTCCGTGCCCACCACCACGGAGGTTATAGATCAGGTTAAAGATGGGTATACGTAGTGGTAGAGTCCGTGCCCACCACCACGGAGGTTGCGGGTTTGAATCCAATGTGGTGCAATGGCTTTGTCGGGTGTCTGAGCAAACACAATTGTGTTTGGGGGAGGGAAGACGGGAGGGGAGGATGATATTGGTCGACAAGCTTACTTGGAATTGAACTGGACACGTTGTGCTGCGATGCGTTGTTGTAAGCTCGTCGATCGGCTATCGTCAGTTTAAGCTTTCCCCATGTTAACAGAAAACATGAAATACACTATCATAGAGCCCTGAGGGACTCCGCTCAGCCATATGGGATTCACGTAGTTAATTAATGTTTGCATTTGCAACCAGCGTGACGGGCAGCGCACCACACTCAATTTGATGCTGCCATAAAAAGGTGTACAGGTGACACTATAAGTGACATTGACCAGATCGCAGCTGGAGAACGTTGAGGAACACACCTGTATCGATACAACAGTAAATCAAACTAATTTATTTATAATTTAGAAAAAAAATAACACCCGTGTGAAGTGAGGGGCGCTCTTATCACCGTACATTATCATGCATCATCTCATTCCGGCTAATCACAATTTGCATCCTCACCTTCGTCATCAATGTTTGTGTTACGCAATGTTTGCTTTTACACTATGACATAAACTTTGACGCAATTTGACTATGACATAAAATGTACACTATGACGTAAAATTCTCCATTCATTGTCAATGGGAATTTAATGTTGTGTAGGACCAAGTTTGTGGGCACACACCAAACGCCGGAAAGGCCTGGAGAATGGAGATTGAAACTGTGGCTTTCTCAGGGCAATCTCTCTGATTTGGCAGGTTGGTAGTTGTATTGCTACAGACTGGTATTGATGCCCAGAGAGAGTGAGAGAGAGATTGAGAAGATAGAAGGACAATCAGAGACCATGAGAAAGACAAACACAAGCCAGCGAGGAAGGGATTTCAAAGAGAGGAAGAATTACACAACAGAGAAACGGGCCAGGCAGACACAGGGAAACAGAACAGAGAACCACAAAACAATAACAGGCTGGGACTCTGTCCTTGTACCCAGTGGAGAATCTGTATTGACTTCAGCTGCGTGAAAACTTAAACCCTTTAAAAGGATTTTCTACCAATGCACAAACACACAATGTCCCCATTTACCAGACAAGGGTGCGCTGAGCCCTTTGCCCTCACATTACAGATTTCCTACTGGGAGAGCAAATGGGAAAACACGATCCTTTGTTTCTGCCCTCCCTGGGACAAACAAATCTGTTTTTTTATTACTGGATGTGTGCTGGGATCGGCATTGCGACGATATTGTGTCCCTGCCCACAGTTCAGTTCAATTCGGCAGAGCAGAGGCATGCATAGTGCACACGCTCAGAAATGCTTGTTGCAGAATTCAAAAGTGTGTTTGGAGATGGAGAGATTAATAGATAGATAGATAGATAGATAGATAGATAGATAGATAGATAGATAGATAGATAGATAGATAGATAGATAGATAGATAGATAGATACGACTCTTTTAATTGCACATGGGACCGTACCATAGATAGATAAAAATAGATAGAGATTTCATTATGCTTTAAGAAGCATGTGACATGTCAAACTAGGGCCAAACGAGCCCTGGAACAAACTGCACATGCCACTTTATTAGCGCCTGGCTGGAAGGGGAACAAGGTTAATTATGTAATTGTTTGTCATCCTGTATGTATTTCACTGCTTATGGTTACTGAAATGGGTTTGATGGTCTTATTGTGTTGGGGTTTTTATTGTTTGTATTCATGGTTGATACAAAGGGGTTTCTTGACTTATGCTTCACAGTAATGGGTAAACATTAAACAGTGAAGCTACTTTGATTAAGGGTGATCATGTGAACATTCATGCTGTTTATTTATACTGTTTAGGTCTATATGCATAATGCATTATGTCAACCTTTGCTGTGTGTGTATATGTTTATGGATTTATTAATTTACTTATGTTATGTATATTTATCTTTTCTCAGTTTCTACAGTGAATTTCGGAATAAAGTATCACCCTTATTGTCCAGCCGGGGTCCGCTACAGGGCTAAGGACGGCCATAGCTGTCATCACATTTGGGCAAGTGGTTATTTAGCCCAAGGAGTGCATTTTGTGCTAAACTAATGCTTGGAATGGATTCAGAATCATGAAAAACTCCATGATTGTCACGTCACATGCTACTTAAAGCATAATGAAATTTTGAAACATTTGCCTTATATAGGTTGTTAATGGTATGGTCAGCAAGTGGATTCATGAATGTATGTACTGTATATAAACAATATCTTAGGCCAGTAAAAAAAAAACAATATACCAAATTGCCCACTTTGAACAAAAACGTTTGTTGGCTGCCGGATGAGATTTATGTAGAGAGTTAGATATGCACGTTTTGGAAAAGGGTCTGAATGTATACATAATTTGAACATGCTTGAACATTTATACTAATATTTCAACAATTGCTACAAATTACTACTGTACAATACCTGTGGAAAATGTATGTCTCATAATGATGTACTTGTGCATGTTCAAATCATGTATATACTTTCATTATTTCAGGCAATTTTCCAAAGCATATTATTCTTAAAGGACCTATAACATAAAATTCAACTTTTTCAATTTATTTTGTGTTTTTGGGGCTCCCATATGTGTTTTCTCTCCCCACAAATAACCAATTTTGAACAATCAGGCTTTCATATCATATAGGTGCTTTAATGGAAATTGCTCTCAGGAACAGCTCAACTGATTTTGGACTCATCGTGATGTCATCAATGTCACCCTACTTTGTATATTTCCTCCTTCTTCAGTCTTCAGTTTCAAATTTGCATTTCCAATTTGTTTACAATGTCCACCATTGTTGATTTTCCAAGCTGGCATGGAATGGAAACAAATGTTTTTTTCTAGCATCAGTATTATAATGACTCAAATATTAAATATTCTGCATATCAGCACCACCTCAGGACATTGTGGTATTGCAGCTAAAACTTCTTTCAAAGTCCAGAAAGAAATGACAAGGCCTGGTTATGGCAAATCTCTGCCATGCTATCATGTGGCATGTGGCGCGCCAACCTGTCCCACCCCTTCACTCACACAGAATGGAAGTGAATGAGGTGCGACTGTTTTAATTGCACGTGGGAGACAGCTCGGCGAGGACATTCTGTGGCCCAGAGTCCACAGACACACTGCGACGCTGATTATCCCAGATTAGCGTGTTCCGGCACCCCCCTTGCTGTTCTCATTTTCTCTGCCTCACTCAGTTGCTCTCCCATCACTTTCACCCCTCTCTAGGAAGGCAGGGGGGATGTGGCATTTTGGCAGATGAGGCAAATGACCAATTATACTTGCCTGATGATGGCCAATTATAACTATTTCTTCACTGTTTCAAAGTCTAAGTGCACTGCGTTTGTTTGTAATAGACAAACTTAAGTGTTTCCTTCTGGTACAAAGGCTTAGATTTCATAAAGCCAAATATATCAATTTAGCAACCAATCTTTTTACTCGAAAATTGTTGGCCATTGAGTCAAGTATGTCGATATTTTCAGTGTAGAGTTTCAGAGTTTGTTCTGAAAGTGACTCAAACCAAAAAAATAAAAATATTGAATTCAAAACAAATCCCTTTTGAAGTGTCTCTTGACATGAATGTGGCAACTGAAGTACAGTTTGAAGTCTAGATTATAGCAGTTACAATAAACCACAGTTCAAAAGCTGCAATCCAGAAGTTATATTTTATGTGTGTAAAAATAATGTTTTAACCAATCTGCATGTTAATACAATATAACTAGCTAGCCCATCTGCAGTGGTTGGTGGTGCGCGGAATGGAAATGTGTCCCAAGCAACGTTTTTTCCCTGCTACTGTGCGACTATTAGCCGAGGACATTAGGGACGAAAACCAATAATGATAGATGAACTGAATCATGAAAGATAAACTGAATTATGCACTGTTTTTAGGCAGATTATGAAGCACTTTTGTTGGAATATCTTTCTGTTGAGATATCCTTTGCTTATATTCTCTTCAATTATATTGTTGTCTAATCATATCCATTAATCTTTAAAAAGTGCCAAGTAGTTATGGCATAGTGTGATCATATAGTTTTGCTGAGTATATTATGTTATTGTGTGTCTATGCTTGAACACTTGACCCACATGATTAGTTGTAGGTTGTCTTCCAGAATACCACATGAAGTAGTTCATTCAATCAAGGTCAACATGATACCCACTACCCAGACATGTTGTACATACTGTGACAATGTATAGTTATCCACTCACAGGGCAAAAAGCCCCATGCTGGAGAGAAATAGACACCTCTCAGGAAGTACTGAGAAACGAACAAAGCGATGACTGTTGTTAACCCATTAGTTCCCATAATTCTAAAGGCTGTGTTGTCTTCTTTCCTCTTGAAAATGGCTATATGACCAATATATCACCCCAAGGAAAAGCAGAAGTCTCAGAGAAGGGGACGCACACAGAGATGATTCATTGGAACTTCCCTTGCATTGTTAAAACGTATAATGGGCGAGGGATAGAGGGATAGAGAGTGCACCAGACTTCATGAACTGCCTTCATGAACTGCCACTCGGTGACTATTGCTGAGAGGGAGAGCATTTTGGACGCCCAGAGATCTCTGTAACTCATTCTATTAGTAAATCTGTAATATTTTATCTTTATGCAATTTGATTAAATACATGTTAAACCTTAATACTTTTGTCCGTTCTTAAACTTCACCAATTAAAGGATGCGCAGAGATAGCGTGCTCCATGAGGGTATTCAAAATGATCTCACTGCACATTTGTTTGTTGTCGTCAAGAGGCTATCTCCAACACTTTACTTGATAGACAAACTGAATATGCATTGTTTTTAGGTAGACTATGAAGCACTTATTTATTCTAGGGTTGTATGTTCTATGTTTATTTTCTCACCTGTCCCTCCCTTTTTGAATGCTGACCCTGGCAGATGCGCTCCAAGATTTCCTATGTACTTGTGCAAATGGCAAAATATATTCTATTCAATGTGCCACATATTCATTGTAAAGATCACTAACCATACTCAGATTTAGGTGATAAGGTGACCACTGAAACGGTGGTAAAAAAAAGAGAGATGTAAAAACAGATGTGCTTGGGTGAGTGGTGGGTCGAATACCACCGCGGCGTGACATGTAGTTTTCGGTGGTCAGCTTATCACCTAAAAATGCAGCATGAATAGTCCTTTACCTACCCTATCCCAGTGCAATCACACTGGACACACTAGTCGTCAAGACTCATTACCATGCTCTTCTCTTTCCCAAATGCAACTACACACTGCAACTGCAGCTTAGAGGAGAGGGCAGCCTCTCTTTACCTAGTCCCTGCCTTTGGGACACATACTGAGTAAACGTTCACTATTTCCAGCCCAACCGTCTTGGGGCACGGTGGCCTTTTTTTTGCTCTCTCCAAAGGGATAAGTTGACGCTCAAACATAATAATGTTATAATAACCATGGGGCTGCACCCCCTGTCACACCTGCAACCCCCATTACCTTTAGGACATAATCATCACCCTGCTCTTCCACCCCCCAGTGGCTTGTCACAGAGGGACGTGCTCTGACATGTCACATAATGTAGCTCCCAATGATTAAGAGTTGTGTGCATGTGCGCGCGCGTGCGTGTGTGTGTGTGCATGCGTGTGTGTGAGTGTGTGCCAGTGAACAAGTGAATCAGAGACAGTGAGAAACTGGTTTAGAGAAAGAGGAAGAAACAGAGAGAGAGAGAGAGAGAGAGAGAGAGAGAATTACACAGTACACGGTCCCCTTCACATCACTCAACCATACAAATCCGACAATCCCATCCAAATGACAAGGACTCCATTCATAACAATGTTTATCAGATATCATGGCTGCATAACAGCCACTGTGTAACCTTGCAATTGCCTCTTTCTGATTAATTGCCCTCCAGATGCCTACTGCATACAGAGTAGCACTAGTCTGCTCAAGGCAAGCACAGCCACCTGGTTAGCGTGTGCATGTCTGTGTCTGTGTCTGTGTCTGTGTGTGTGTGTGTGTGTGTGTGTGTGTGTGTGTGTGTGTGTGTGTGTCATAGGAACAGACAGCTGGTAGTACTTTTTGGCAAATGCGGTTGAAAATATTCTGAATCAATTTGTAGCCTATGGACAAATGTATTATGACAAAAAATAAATAATAATAATGTGCTCATTAGAAGTGAGTAGGCTTAGTTATACGTAATATGGCCAATGACAAATACCATGTTACATTTACCTTGAAATTATTTGACAACTTTGAACCTTGGCCTTGGTTTTAAATTATTTTAAGCTAGAAACAAGCCATCCTGGATCCTGGTGAATCATGATCATAAAACCTTTGATTTTGTGAAATTGGGGAAATGAACAAATATTTGATGTTTGTTCAGAAATAAACATAAACATAAACATGTTTTCAATTCCTACTGTTGATCAGGTTATGCCAAAACACCATGGACGCGGTCCAAAAATTGGAGCATTGTCCTGAATTATTTTGTGGGCTAGAAAATTAGGAAAATGAACCAATATTTGATGTTTGTTCAGAAACAAACATCATTTGTGGTTTCGTGGTTGGACAAAAATCCTCTCTCTCCATCCACTACCAAATATTGTGTTTTTCAGTTGCTTCGTATTGATATTCTGTGGGGGGCATGCGTGTGTGTGTGTGTGCGTGCGTGCGTGTAGGTTTGAGAGAGCTGCCTGCTCATCACCGTTTGATCTGCATTGCCGGCGAACCACTGTTTTACTTTTAGCAGGATGGCTAATTATAGACAGGGAGGGTTGTGGGGAAGGCCTCCTGTCTCAAGAGGAACACAGTGTGCCTACACGTTCATTCCCACTGTCGGTACTCAAGTACTCAAATCTTTTACTTATGTAAAAGTAATAACACAAGTTAGAAATACTCTGTTGCAAGTACATTTCCCGTATTAAAAATGTACTTGAGTAAAAGTACAAAAGTGTTAATTGGCGGCAAAATATACCCAAAGCACTAAAAGTAAAAGGTACTCATTAGGTAGAATGACCCACTTCACAAGTTTTCAAAACGCTGTCTTTTGAAAATAACAGATCTACAAGTTTACAACGCGTCGCATCGCAGTGGTCAGGTTATCACCTAAAAGTGGAGTATGCGTCCCGCTTAACCCTAACCCATGTCAAGAAGTTCCTCTGATGTTCATCTCTGAGCACTACTGTCCTAAACATGTAATGTTATTTATTGTTAGTATGAATAAACACAGAAGCACCCGGGAGGAAGTGGACTAGGCCTTTGGAGGAGCCTGCAAAAAAGTTCCTGTTTCTACACAAGAAATGAGGTATAGTGCCCCGGAGGCAAACACAAAGGGGGAAAAGATATACGTTTTTCCCTTCTTTTTTTTACCAAATGGGTTTCCGGATTGCTCTGAGGTTAACCACTACCCATACCTGACCTCTGATGGGGCCAGGACAGCACAATGACAAGGCTAATAGCACTGCAGCGGACAGTATAAGTGACAAAAACATTTCTCTGGCCTCAATTTCAGGCCTTTGAACTATCTGGGCTGTGTTTATATCCTCCGCTCACCTCCGACTTGCTATCATGAAGAAACGTTCTCGACCTTTCCTGAGCCTGTGGGGTCTGGCCTGGGGAAGTGAACAACGTAATTTGAAGGGTTATAGCAGTAGCACAGATCGTCTTTCTCACCCAGCCTGCGAAACAAGAGACTCACTGCGGCACAAAACCTCTGCTTCCACACGTTCAGAGTTCAGACCGACACTCACTTTTCTATGTGTCCCTTTCAGGGCATCCTTTCATCCTTTCAGGGCATCCACCCATCCCAGACACAGCCTTGCATCTTTCTGACTGATCACTGTTGGATAATACATAACAAGCTCGATAACACCTCGACGTTGAGAGCAAATCTTTTGTCTTCTTTTTGTGTACGTGCGTGCACACACGCACGCACGTGTACGTGCGTGCATGCGTGGGAGGACACTTTTCAGTCAGGGCATTAGTCCGACATTCATCCGCATGTCAGACTAGCGTCTGCTCCCGTGCTTGCGGTTATGGTTAGGTTAGGAGATGAGGTGGGTTGTCATTTGTCGGACCAATGACTTGTCTGAACCATGTACTGCACCCGCATGCGTGCGTGCGTGCATGTGTCTTAACCCTCCTCCCATCACCAACCTTGAGGAAGACGGAGTAAGAGAGGGAGAGATTCGGCAGTTGATGACGCTTCAACCTTGGTTGCTGAACTTGGAGCATAAATCTTGAAAGTGACTCTTCTATAACCCTGTGTCACCGGTGTGGACTTTACTTCCATCTTCCCCAATGTGGAAAGTTCGCAAGAAGTTACAAAGGTCATACATCAAGTGCAGCTATTGCTGTATAAATCATTACGAGTCATATTCATGGACATTGAGAGAGAGGATCTTACAGTACAGTAGCTATTCTCCTTTGCAGGTCAGCCCATTGCACAAGGAGATGGAAACATTGATATATGCAATATATAGGCTAACATTAACATTAAAAAATATAAAAGAAATGTCATGGTAAATGTTTCTGTAAGAGCTTACTTAAAGTAGCATATAATATGTTAGTTCCCTGGGATCCAAGTCAGAACATGACTGATTGATCATTAAAATAACTGGTTTGAAAATGCACGCGGCCCACCGTTCTGGCAGATCTGGCTGCCGTGTTAAGTGGGTGCAGGGCTGTGAACGCTTTGAGATGTTCTAGTGGGCCTTGATCCAGAGAAGATTGGGAACTTTGTATAAACAAATAATATATGGATGCTTAGATCTTGAATAAACAATTAATTTCATATTTAACAGTAGAAGGGGTTCCAAAGCATTTCAAATTAGCTGTTTTTTAATGTATACACTGCATTTACATGTATATGTGCCCTAGACCAGGGGTTCTCAACCTGTGGGTTGCGACCCCTCGGGGGGGTCGCCAAATTATTTTCAAAATAACTTAAATGAGTTTACATACAGTATAGTACACATAGTACATGCATACACCTTCCCTAATGATTATATCTGGTTTCAGTATTTATGGTGTATTGTCTCTATTATTAAGATTATTGTAGCAGTCAATTTATATTGGGGGTCGGGAGGGGGCGCGGCGGGGGTCCCGAGACATTGCCAAAGCATTTCCGGGGGTCCCCGGCCAAAAACGTTGAGAACCCCTGCCCTAGACGAAGGCTCAAACGGCACCAATGCAACTCCTTGCAACAAAACCGTTTTAAGGACATGTCACACACACCAATGCAAATCCTTGCAACGGACATTGGGGATGATGTTTTCATGCAATTACATGCAAACTACTCGCAACCATTTTGTTGCAAGGAGTTACATGGCGAATCCAATTAACATCAAGCTGTGTTGGAAGTGTTTGTTCATGGACATTATAGTGGCATGCGCTGTTCATCATTATCTGTACTGCCCAGTGTATTTTATTGTTTTTAAATTTCTGTTTGTTTTAGAGTAAAAACCAACATTTGGGGAAAAACAACTGCCTTCTTCATGCCCTGAAGAAGGCAGTTGTACTGCCGAAACGTTGTTTTTATTACTCTGCATCCTAATAAATAATCGCCACTTTGGCTATCAGTGTGTGCAGCCACCCTTTTGTCTTTTTAAGACTTAACTCTTTAGATGTTTCTGCCGTGAGCTGGCACCACTACTAAGACTGCTGTGCGTTTAGCATCCTCCTGCACAGTGCAAAATGAATATCAACATCCTAATACTGTCCAATCTTTAGATAGGGAGGGGGTGAAATTCACCATTTGTCAGCCTTCTGATTGGCCCCCCGACTGACTAAGCAGCAGGGTCTTTCTGCCTTGTTCCACCCTGGTTCTACCTTGTTCATGTTGAATTTTCTAGAACATAATTTTTGGAGAGAAAAACCTAAAAAGTATGCCCAGTCACCATGCTGCACATGTGATGTTCATTTTTACTGACACCACGTTTACAATAAGAATTCATGCACAGAATATCAATACGAAGCAACTGAAAAACACAATATTTGGTAGAGAAAGGATTTTTGTCCAACCACGAAACGGCAACGGTCAGGGGATCTTAGTATAAGATGTTTTGTTTGATGTTTTGATTTGATGTTTGTTTCTGAACAAACATCAAATATTGGTTCATTTTCCTAATTTTCTAGCCCACAAAAGAAATCAGGACAATGCTCCAATTTTTGGACCGCGTCCATGGTGTTTTGGCATAACCTGATCAACAGTAGGAATTGAAAACATGTTTTCTGATGTTTATTTCTGAACAAACATCAAATATTTGTTCATTTCCCCAATTTCACAGAATCAAAGGTTTTATGGTCATGATTCACCAGGATCCAGGATGGCTTGTTTCTAGCTTAAAATAATTAAAAACAAAGGCAAAGGTTCAAACCTTTGTTTGTCATAATACATTTGACCATAGGCTACAAATTGATTCAGAATATTTTCAACCGCATTTGCCAAAAAGTACTACCAGCTGTTTGTTCCTATGACTTGATCTGTGTCAAGATCCGTCAATCGCACGCACACACGCGCGCGCGCGCACACACGCACGCACACGCACACGCACACACACACACACACACACACTTTAAAAATGTATAAATGTCCACAGTCCACACAAAGTAAATTGCATACCAAGAAATAAATATTTCAGGTGCTTAGAAGTTACATCCACAAAATCAAGGCAGTCACAATACAACACTCATGTCATGTCATGTCAACTCATGTCATGTCAAGTCAACAACAACAGTCCGAGGGTATGTCACAGGCTGGACCACCAGAGATAAACACCCTCCAACAACAGTCTGTGGACACCCCAAGCTGGACCTGGACCACCAGATGAAACGTTTCCTCTGGTGGTCCAACCTGGACTATAAACATGGCTAAACATTCCAGACCCAGACCGGGTATATATTCTCTCTCTTACGCCAGACATGTCACAGCTTTTCCTTTGTGTTGCTGTGGTGGATTATTGCTGCAAAAAAAAATCTGGGTCTTTGCATACCTTAATATCCTACTGGCTTGTATTTCTACTTGAAGATTAAAAGACTCTTTAATTTACATTAATTCTTCCATTTGGCAAGCGGTATGCTGAAATGCTTTAAATCTCTCCAATCTTAAGTCTAGAAATGGGCACTGGATCGCAGTCCTCCAGTCCTAAGCTCATGGCATGAATCAGTTGGGCTGTCTGGCACTCAACAGTGAGGAAGACTTTTCAGTACTTCTTTTAATGCCAGTGAGCAGATAAGCTCAATAGTGACATAAGCGTTTCTAAGTATTCTCTTTAAAATTAGAGTATGTTATTTTGACTAATACTTCTGGCAGGGGAACGGGATTGTCCTCAATATAGGCAAGAGGTGAATGTGTATACCACACATCTGCTACACGTGACATGTGTAAATTAATACCTACTTTATTCTCGTCATATGGCAGTGACCACTTCACCACCATTTTCTTCTACTCAGTCTGTGTCTCATAGGAGGGCTGTGGGCAGTTCAGAAAGCTTGTAGAGTGGTAATTTGCAACACTGTCGTACGATGAAGTATAAATTAGGCTTAATATTAGAGATGTTCATTATCCTTGAACGTGATCACTGACAATACGTACAGTAGTATCCAAAGCAAGCAAACAATGAGACACGTATAAGGGCACCACACTGAGCATTTTGCTGACAAGGAGAATACTCTGCTGAACCACGCATCTGCCGGAGGCGATTATGGGTGATTAATTTGGGATTTGGAAGGTGGACTCGCATTATATCCTCAGAGTAACCTCAGTACCTCAGCATACTAAAGCTTCTGGGTGTGTTTTTCCCCACTGCTGTTGATGATTCACCATTTTTCTAAAGTCATCTCCAAGTCTGCATTTTGCAGAAATGTTAACAACACTTCCGTCTGTGTGAGAAGGGGATGCACAGGGGGCATATAGGCCTGTAACTGCCTGGAAGCAATGGGCCGGTGCAGACGATGATTCACACGCCCACAGAAAACTCACAATATTGTGGGTTGGAGGAGGAGTGTGCTGTGATATGGATGCCGTCATTAAAAGGTTGGAAGAACGGTCTGCTTAGCGCGAAATAGAGAACTCATGCAAATACGTTGAGATGCCAACATACACAAACATACATTGGAATTACATGCAACCACTGACTGTATATAAACACCATGCAATGCATACACAATTTACAAATCCTTCCACAACCACACATGCATATTCTTCCGTTCCGTTCTCAGTTTATGTTTGAGTTTGCGGCTTTACACAGACTCTGGCCTTGGATTTACCTAGAACTCCATGCTGTCCCAATATTGATTATCGTGTCTTACACCGTTTCAAGTCTGTTCTGACAGGCCACCCAGATTAAATTCCCAGATTGAATCAGGTATGTTCCACAGGGCTGCTCTCTGTGGTGCGTCAGCAAGGTGATGTCAGAGTGCTGAGTGAGAACTGAGAACACAGTGAAACTGACAGGCTGTCTATTATAACACATTGTCTTAGAAGAGTAACACACCACCTTTTGGTTTGGATGAATTGAGAATGAGAATAGCCAATCATGTCCAATATTATTAAAATACAACACAGCAAATCACTCTGTCAGCCAGTGACTTTAGCAACCTAGATACGGTATACACGACTCAGGAGTAAAAAAGCTTCGACTACCAAATAACTCTAAATAAAACTATCATGACATATATATATATAATATATTAGAGAGAGAGAGAGAGAGAGAGAGAGAGAGAGAGAGGGAGGGATGGAGGATGGACGGATGGATGGATGTAGGGACAGACAGACGCGTGTGCGCTCGTGCGTGTGTTCAAGCACATTTAGGCAACACGAAACCAAAACACAATAGTAATAAGACCTCTGCTACTAGTCCTAAATCGTCAGAACTCGGGAGCCACCCGCTGCGGAATAGGTTTAATTTACATAGAAATTGGAAATGATGGGAAAGGTGACTGTGAGAGCAGAGAGACACTGATTAAACGTGAGCATGTTTGTTGACATGGTCAGAATAAATTGGTGAAATTGAGATGAATCAACGTTGTGCTGACAGTGACAATCTGTGTGTGTGTGTGTGTGTGTGTGTGTGTGTGTGTGTGTGTGTGTGTGTGTGTGTGTGTGTGTGTGTGTGTGTGTGTGTGTGTGTGTGTGTGTGTGTGTGTGCGTGCGTGTGCGTGTGTGTGTGTGCGCGCACACTACCTTTACCTTTGGGTATTATTACTGTAGGTGTTGTGACTGAGAGCACTCAGGGGATTTGTGGGAATAATAGCATTTTCCTCTGGTTTAAGAGCTGATAGCGCTGCTATAAAAGCACACGAAGAGCCAGTTTTGGCACTTCTTTCTTGGACTAATAACTATAAGTCACTATAGTTGTACCATAGTAGTAGCCTAGGCTACAACATTAGGAACACTAAGATTCTCAACCTTGTTTTCATTTCAAGGACCCCCCAGTTTAATACATACACATAGACCATATTCACAGCGGCAATCTTTCCATTAATGAAATGCCACCCTGTTGCCACCCTGCATTTTCAATGCAAAATCGAAATGCCATCATGACTTTTTTGAGGAGCCCCTCCAATGCATGGCTTTTGAAGATTACATCATATGGCAGCCAAGTCTATGGGATTTCTGAGTGGTGCAATCACTCCTATAGACAGCTACCGTATGTTTTTCCCTGGCTGTGTCCCTGTGTCCCTGGCTTGGTCTGTCTGAGCACGAAATAGCGTTTGGTTGGTTTTCACAAAGTGTCACTGTTGCGCAGCCTAACACACACACACACGCATATTAACTGTATGATGATTTGACAGTACAGTACAGTAGAGGGGCCCCCTGGGGACCCCCACACAGTAACCCCCACGTTTCGGACGCAGGGCGGCTCGCCGGAACCGGGCCGGCACCCTGGTCGCGTTCCTGTGGGTGCAACCCCCACACGGAGTTGCCACCGCTCACTTCACATGGGAGTGATTTTTAAAGTTTGTTTAGAACACATATGACGTAAATCGTTTGCCAGACAAGTCTATGGACTTTGAGGATATTACAATGTTGTTGCTTTAATGTTTGTTTCAGGCAATAAATGATGACGTAATGTGGCCGATATAAATACAGTGGGAGCCCCTCACTTCACACAAGTGTGATTGTAATGGTACACCGCCTTGCGTTGTGAGCTTGTAGATCGTCTTTCTTCCCACATGGTTTGCTTCTTTCTTACATAATATTTGACAATTCAATTTGTCAAATTAAATTAACTCTGAAAGTGTACAAATGGAACTGCTCTCTCAGGGTTACAGACCCATAAGAGTCCGTGTGGAACCGTTGGTGGTCCCCATGCAGATCTGACGTTGAGAAAGAGCATGCCGTCTACAATAACATCATATGAGTCCGACCTTCACATTCAGACTGTGTTTGCGTCTGTCTAGCTGGATATACCACTGAACCTTGAGGATTAATTATGTAATTTGCGAATGTATGGGATTCTCTGGGTCATGTTTGTACCCCATAGGATCCATACCGTGCAGCACATTATTAACTGCTAAACTACCCACATGACTGCAGTGCGCCCACATAGACGTCTAGGTTTTCTGTGATGCCTGGAGTTCTACTGCCATCTACTGGTCCAAGTCATTTCATGGGTGAGGTACCTAGGCAAATGCCACAAAGGACATGAAGTGAATGTTGTCTGAAGAATTGCAGTTTTTCGGTTGTCTATAAAGTCTGACTCTCCATTCTCTAGTCTATACTCTATGATGTGGGCTGAGCCTGTACAGCAGCACACTGGCAGAGGGAGTTGCTGTTATTGCGTTACGAGTGTGTGTGTGTGTGTGTGTGTGTGTGTGTGTGTGTGTGTGTGTGTGTGTGTGTGTGTGTGTGTGTGTGTGTGTGTGTGCGTGCGTGTATGAGTGAGCGAGAAAGAGTGAGTGAGTGAGTGAATGAATGAGTCCCTCGCGTATCAACATCAAGCATGCCGGGCGCATCGCCGGTGACGAGGGAGAGAGAGAGGGCGAATCCGAGGTCAATTCCCCTTTGTACAGTAATTTAATCCTGGCCCTCATATCTCGTCCAATTTGTTTTCCAAAGGTTGGACACTGACAAGCAGGATGCAGGGCTAAATGTGGTTCATGAATCTGGGATCTAAACCTATTATGGGCACCTGCCTCCCATAAGATCTCTGCTGGCCAGTGGCCACCACCATTACAAATGCATTTATAGGTCAGAGAATAGGTGAACAGGTGAATAGGATTAGGATGTAATCCAATATCTAAAAGAAAAGTGCACTACTACTACACAGAATATGGTCAATGCTGAATAATTAAAAAGAGTGAGTAAAACTAACAATAAACTAATGCATAAGCAGTCTAACTGGTCTGAGCTGCCATGATGGTATCTGAACACAGTCCTGCCACTTTAGTAGCCTTATAGACAACATTTATAAAAGGGGTCACACCTTCACCTTCATCAACTCTGTTCCACACCACTACCTTATTCCAAGCACCTCTTTAGTTTACCCTCTAGACGCCTCTTGAGCTCTGCTTATACTCGCTCTGCTGCTCTCCTCTACCTCCCCCTGAGCCACCTGTCACAGCACACCTGTTTTTTTATGATGGTGTGGCACCTATAGCAGGCCAGCCATATAGGAGAGAGGGTCTCTGTCTGCAGCCAATCTTGCAAAACACTGGACCGGTCAGTGCCAATTACATTTCTTGTGCTGGGGCGTGCTGTAGACTGGACTGGTTGTTGGTGACTTCTTTGACGGGTGTGTTCTGTCGCAGCACCCTGTGGGCCTTCATGATTCTAACTATAGCCACATTTTAAAAATACATTTTGTGTATGCTGGTCCTCATCAGCTACAAGTCCAAGTCCAACCCCTGTTGCATGTGAGGCGGCCCATATTTAACAAAAGCGTGGACCTTGGGCTCTATTTCCCCTCCCTTTTCTCGTCCCAGAGCCGTCATTCAACTGAACCAGTACTCCCACACTTCCCAGTTATAGTTGCAATTATTCTGGATGTGCAATAATTACATCTTTGTATACTACTATACTATGTTATACTATGTTGTTGTTGAACGCATCATTCAGGGATCACTCCTTTAACCCATTTTGGACTGAGGTCGATTAAAAAAAGGTTTCTAAATCCTAATAGTTTTCTGAAAAACCCATGTTTCTATGTCAGTTGTGCTCAACCTTTTTCATGCCAAGGACCCCCAGAATTATCTCTATTGGACCACGGACCCCCATCTGAAAATATGTAGTTCCATGGACACCCCCAGAAGCCAATATATTTAGTTAAAGATGTTCGCTCTGAAAGAATATATTCAAAGATTTGCGCCACATTTTCACGACTTTTCAAAAATAGCAGACCTACAAGCTAGTAGATCTGCTATTTTTCAATAGCTAAAGTATAACATAATGCTTAGAACACCAAAAGGGGTTCCCGCCCAGAATGGCTTAATTTCGTACTGCTCTAAAATGACAGTTAATCTATTCTATCTCGATGCTTCTTTCAACCTCGCTATGACCGTCTCCACATACCGGGAA
Source organism: Protomyctophum parallelum (assembly GCF_964188405.1). Taxonomy (NCBI): domain Eukaryota; kingdom Metazoa; phylum Chordata; class Actinopteri; order Myctophiformes; family Myctophidae; genus Protomyctophum; species Protomyctophum parallelum. The sequence continues at coordinate 25,358,345 of NC_139717.1, forward strand.
CAGTTGGACTCCTTCAGTAGATTGGAGGCTTCCTGTTTGTAATACTCGAAACACCTGAAGATTTCCTGATAAAACTTCAACGGGGCCTTCTTGTACTGTTCAGCGTGAAGAAAGGAGTTGATGACCTCGTGAATTACTTTATGGTCATTTACCTTTGAGTCGTTGATCAGCATTGGAATCAGCTTGTCCAGGAGGGGCTCAATCATCACCTCCCTCCAGATGTCCATCGCCAGCACTCTAATCTCCAGTCGTTCCTCTGCATGGCCCTCGTCGTTCTGCAAGTTGCGATTGTTGTTGAGACAGCTGTATAAGGAGTTCAAGTGCTTAATGCCCTCACTGTACTCTTGCCAGTATCTGTGGTACATCAGTAAAACCTTCTCATTCGACTCCTTCGACTCCTTGCTAAACTGCCTGACATGACTATGCAGAAACGTCTTGGTCTCTGCGTATAGTTGTTCGGCCAGGCTTTCCGGCGTTGCAGCACACAACTCATAAATGGAAGCGAAGCTCTCATTCCATGTAGCTCTATCCACACGGTCACGTTTCAGAACCGCCCTGATTGTCGGCATTAGCTTGCTCCATGTTTCAGTAAAATACACCATGCGGGGCGTTAAGGACATTGTAGCCTATTACCTCTTGAGTTATAAAGTGAATTTCAAACACGATGTTAATGCCACTATAGCACGGTCTTGATCCTTCTCAAGTTACAGGCCTTATCTAACCTTTTCATATAGCACACTGGTTATAAAACGATGGGATATACGCTGCAGAACTGTGAAAACTATCTCACTCTCTGTACGTATGCAAGACATATGGTCTTGGAACATGGGATACCCTGCATATATTTAGCTTGATTGTTGCACAAACTATGACCTGTGCAGTATATATCTGCAACGCCACATGTCTGACGTATGACCCGTACGTCATTGAGGGTCAGTGCAGCGGCATGTATGGGCATAAAAGGGGCATGGATTGGACAGACAGACCGGTACGATGGTACGCTGACAATGGGTAGAGCTGGTACAACGGTTATCACATTACTGGGTGGGGCACAGTGGGCGGGGCATGCATTCCCAACTTCCATAACTTTGCATCATTCCCCGAGTAGGCTGATGCCCAAAGGCTCCGGTCTATAAATAAAGAAGCCATTTTATTGTATCATATAAATCGATTCTTATAGGAATATTAAATAAGAATTTATTTTTTATTTTACTAGTAGGCAAGGCCTACTTGTGTAATGTGTAGTATAGTATGAACTGCACAGGCGAAATATTGGGGGAAAGCCCTATTATCACGTTTGACGTGTTTGCAGCGAAATGTTCTGAGCATCAGTGAGCTACCTGAAAGAAATCTCACGGAATTGAATTAGCATGCTAGTTCTCCTCGTAACCATAACGACCAAACTGGTTGTCACGACAACCAATGAACCTATCACAGCACGACGGTCCCTCCGGAGCTATGGGATGTACATTCTACAGCAGAACGCTTCCCTCCGCCCGTCAGCTTTAATATCTTCCTTGCAAAGAAAAATGACAGATTTGCAAGCCAACAAGGGGTCACGATGCGACGCGTTATAGGTTGTAGATCTGTTCTTTTTGGCAAGTGACACGGAGCGGCGCTGTGGGCGCAGCAATCAGCATGCCAGCATCCATCCAGGAATACAAAGACAACAGTATAACAGCGGGCATGGCCGACATATCGCTGTATCTCACCAACGTTAATGTGACGCTAGGGCAAAATATGGACCTCGAACAGGTAGGTGAAACTGTCCGAGAAAACAGTGTTAATTCAGTTCTTCTGTGTGTAAATAATTGTGTTTTTTGTGTGTATTTTCGCCTACCGTGTTTGTTTATGTGGTGGTGGTGGTGGTGATGATGATCATGGATGGATGATGCTGATGTCTTGTGCCTGGTCACACTCACAAACTGTCAGTTTTGTCATTTCGATGAATGAGCTAATGTTAAGTATGTGGAAATGTGAATGCATTTGTCAGGAGGAGTCAGTCAAGACAGAACGTTGCTTTAGCCTACACACACTACACAGGCATGTTGGAATATATGCAGCTGTTTGCAGTTCATCGCTAATTGGCTAATTAGGAGCAGGAGCAGTGGAGCGCCACTATATACGTATATTTATAATATTAGGCCAACCCTTTGTATCCCATCCTGATTATATTGGTCCCATCATTGCAAAAATGTGGAGAAAAAAGGAAAGAAAAGATAAAAGCATTATTGACACTGTCTCTATCCGTCTTTCCGCTCCTCACAGTCGTCAAACCTGCCCAAAGACTTCCAGTGTGTGGATCTGGGAGAAGAAGTGGAGATGAGAGAGGGCGAGAGGGGCACGCAGCAGCAGCAGCAGAGGGAGAAAGCTCCTCGACGAATCATCCATTTCTCTAGCGGGGAGACAATGGAGGAGTACAGCACAGACGAGGAGGAGGAGGAGGGTGAGGACCGGGAGGCAGAGAGGAAGGACCTGCTGAACCCCCCGGTTGATGCGGTGAGGGTGAGGACATCATAGGACACTAGGGTGTGTCTAGTAGGTGCAATGTGTGCAAGCACCACGTGTTTAGGATTAGCACATGTATGGATGATGCATCATACATGTAGTGTTGGGAAATTAATAAGAGTGTGTGTGTGTGTGTGTGTGTGTGTGTGTGTGTGTGTGTGTGTGTGTGTGTGTGTGTGTGTGTGTGTGTGTGTGTGTGTGTGTGTGTGTGTGTGTGCGCGTGTGCGTGCGTGCGTGCGCGTTAGAAGAAAGAGTGAACGACAAAAGGACTCATTGCTCTAAATCATTTAAGAAATTGTGTATGCATGTGTGAGCTAACAAAGTGAGAACGTATAGCGTGCCAACTACAAAATCCTGTGTCAGTTGAAATCAGGGTTACAGAAAGGTCACAGAAAGCACTTTTTGGCCGATATGTTCGTCCCCTTATCCCTAACCTACTATTTTGAGAAAGATTTTTTAATAGTTAAAATATAATAGCTAATCTACAAGCTCACACCGTGTCGATGTAGATCGGCTACTATTACAAGAAAAAGAGTAAAACAAGGCAAAGTAGTTTAGGGATAAGGGTTTAGCATGGACGAAAAATAGAGCCATTTGCGTCCTTTGGATGTCATGTCCTGCCATCCTCGAACCGGTCAAGTTGCTAACTACTCAAATATCGTGTAATCCGCACTATTAGCACGAAATGGCCTAGTTGAAACAACAGCGATCATGGATGTCTCATGGTAACGACCAACGAGAGGTGCCCATTGACGCCTCTACAGCGGTGCCCGTTGGGCACTGGCCTACTTGGAACGATGCAAGTTGGAAATGCATGCCCCACCCAGATATTATGTCTGTGTCCCTTTTATGCGCATATATGGAGTTCTTTGTCAGGCATGCCCAAATATGGAGTCTACAGTATGCACACTTCAGAATTATGTCAGAACAGGCCAGCTCCATATACTGTATGGACACTGCCACTGGGCAGGGGCCCTGTTCAGAGCCCGGGCAGAGGCCTTTTTGGGGCGGTTCTGGATAACCGGGCACTGCACCCCCTGTGGTGGGGTGGAACGCGTGTGTCGAATTTGAAGCCGGTGAGGCAAACGGTTCTCGAGTTACGTGGATTACGTAACGTACGTACACACACAGAGACTTGGTGCATTTATAGTCATAGCTAGATTATTGTCTGGCCACCTGACATTGAGATGTACATTCAAACTGTTGTGTCATTTTAACGTTACAGTCGCAGATGACCTGGGGTCCATACGTCTGGTTCCACATGTGGAAGGCTGCTACTAACACCATTTCAGGTTAGCTGCCATTCAAAAACCCATTTTAAAGTTTACAACAAAGGAAAATAATGGATAGCCTGCCTCATGCTGTGTTTAGATATATACTGTATATATATATTTTGTGGACCCGAATGTATTTTATTCCACATGCTACAGTATGCTTGTCCAAATGTTGTTGTTTTTCCTCAGTTTCTCATATTCTATTCTTATCTTTCAGCCTGCGACTACCTGGGAGAGAGGATGGCCTCCTTGTTTGGCATAACGTCAGCCAAGTATCAGTATGCCATCGATGAGTACTACAGGATGAAGAAAGAGGTATGTCATACAAAGTACATGGTCTCTAGAAGTCTACAAAGTAGACTTCATGATATCTGAAGTGGCCTGTGGAGAATACGGTCGTATGATTCATGAGACTGCTTAGGCCGCGCAAAATAATAGTTTGGCCTCCGGTTGCCGACCGACTCTATTAAATATGCGTGACCCAGTTGATTTTATTAAGTCAAAATCCAACCAAGTCACTCAGACCAAAAATATATGGATATAATATTATATGCAGCCCAACAAAACGTAGCCTACACCTGCCCAAAGCCAAAGTTTTTCAAGTTGTTTAACGACATAATCGACTTAGGCTACTACGAGAGAGAAAAGTCGGCTTCTCCGTCCCGGAGTAGAGCACAACGGGTGGATTGACAGTTGATGTTACTGTGTACTGGTTAGTGGTTTGTCTTGCGCTGATTTGAATGAAAACACCGGTGTGCAATTATACTTTATATACGGATCCCGACAACAGTGTTGACCTAAACGAGGTGAAAGCAAACTAGCAAAACGTCTTTGTCCACACGTGGATAAAGAAGAGGGCAAAGTAGGAGCTGTTTATAAGTGCATTGAGTGTCGCGCCTTAATATTCCATTCAGTCAAGACCGGTACACATCTGCTTCTGCTAAAACTAAAGAGACAAGACTTTTTTTTCTCTCACCCTCTGCAGCATGCATGTGACGCAGCCTGTAGGGACTAGGGGACCTCTCTCTCTGTCTGTCTGTCCACATGTATGTCTGCCTGGCTGGGTCGGGTCTCTCAGAATGTTACACTCACAGATTTATTTCGGAACCTTTTTCTTTTTTTACCCGCGACGAGCTCTACTGTGTAGTGTGTCACTGTGTGTGTGATCTAGCTAGCTAACGAACGTTAGCTATGTTTTTTGTCTTTTAACCTGTAGCACTAGCTAGCTATACTCGGGCAAATATTGAAGTTATTAAAAAAGAAGCCTATCCATCATTGCCGTAGGAAAGAATAATAAAATAAAATGCGACCCATACTTCCCGCGAAAAATATAATTTAAAAATGACTCAGCCTAAAAATGACAGCCAAACAGAGACCAATCTATTATTTTGCTTGGCCTTATGTTTGAAAAATCAGCTGAAATACATAATTTGTGGTAAGGGTGTCTTTGAATTATTCTTGAGAGAGAAGGTGTCCAGGTGTTGGGTGTATATATATGGGTATGGGTGTATAAACTGTATATATGGGTAAACCAGCTGAACTCAGTTCCCTCTGCAACAGAAGGAGGAGGACAACAGAGACAACCAGTTGTCTGAGGAGGCGGAAAGATACTTCAACAACCAATTGCAATCTCTGGAAGATCAGGACGAACCAATCACCCTGCAAGACCTGTCCGATGTCTCCGCCCCCCACACTGACGTGGCCTATCAGATCGAGAATGAAAGCCACCTGCTTCCACCCGCCACCATTAGGGTCCCTGCCATCGTCACGGCCACCTAACGGCTCTGAAAAACACAAAATGGAACGCTTTCAGGTAGGGATGCACCAATGTATCGACCACATATCGCTGTAACCGATGGCAGTAGCCGATATTTGTCTGTTGTTTATGAGCATACATTTTGCGTTGGCTATGTCGGTGTGTTGGTTATCTGCAGCATACCAAGCTATAGATTCGGAAGATTTATTTCTTGTATTGAAGACGTATTTGTTTCCTTGGCACAAAAGGGGGAAATAAAAACGACAACAAATAAATTAACATACTTATATATCGGTATCAGTATCGGTTCAATTAAATTGTAAACAGTATCGACCAAGAATTTCCATATCGGTGCATCCCTACTTTCAGGTTTGTTTTTGTTATCGTCGTCATTTGAGGTGGAACAGCATTTTGTTTCTCCAAAGCACTACTTGTTTTTTTGTGTGTCACAAAACATTCGAATGGCAGTTCTGCTGTATTTTGGCTGCACGGCGAGTATGAGCAAATGAGCTTGACCAATGAAATCTGCTTTGTGTCAACCAAGTGTCCCACTGCAGCGGGCCTTTTAGATAAAAATCTTATTATGGAGTTTAATGTCCTTCTCCTGTGCCTCGGATGGACCGGACACTGTGCCTAAATCGCCAACACAGCTAACTCATTGCCAGACCTCTAGGAAAAAAGATTACATCTGTGAACATGGTTTCAAATTGCTACTCCTGCTACACTTAACAGCAAGAGCCTAGTGGTGAAGCTCTTAAAAATATTTGAACCATATTATTCGGTTACTGTTTTGCCCCTATCTGGTCAATGTGGTGCACTCTTCGATACAAAAACAGCCTACGGCAGCTGTACCAAAGAGCTGACCAGTTGAACTCACCCTGTGTATGTCTTTTTTTCTGTTTGTACTCATCTAAAGCTCGTATCGCACTAAATGTCTTTGTGGAAGCACTAAACGAGATGACACCGTTCAGCCTTATGGACTAGTTTCAGATCACTGCGGTGTGGGGCCTCTGAACACAAGAGTATTATCTATCTATTGTACTGTACGGTGTTGTATTCACCCACGTTTCAGTTGACGTTTTAGGGCAGATTCACACTGACTCCGTTTAATTCAAACTGTTACCCCAATACGATTGCCTGGTCCCCCCACTGGCCATGATTCACATTGGCCTTGATTCTTCTTCCGCACCCGAGTTCACGTCATTCAACTGTATCCCATGCTTTCACATTGCATCGATCCGTATCCGAGTACATTTCAATCGGTCCCGAGACTACCTCCATGTGGTCCCGGGAACGGTTGGGTTAATCTGCTCCCGGAAACGTTACGCAGCATTCACACTACCACAACATCCGCCAAGTGGTCCCGAGTGGACAACCGGGACCATAGTGTGAATCTGCCCTTAGAGGACATGTCATGTAATCCTTTGACAGGGTGCAGTCTAGGCCCTCTTTATAAATATAATTTCTTATTATTTAATGTTGAATGCAAATGTACATTTCTGCGCAGTTCTTGTACAGTTTTTGTTTTTCATATTTGTGTCTTTATCTATATATTTTCACTGAACTGACAGCACTTTTTGAAAATAGTTTTTCTATTGTTATTTGTAACACCCTAATGAACTGTTCAATAAAATCATTAACGCTTGAACTTTTTAAAATTGGTCTTGTTATTCATAAATCAAAAATGTATTTCATTTCAGTGAATTCATATCTTCCAACACGTCCTTGTTTGACTTAAAAATGAATACGATTTTGATCTATTAACGCATGCATGCAAAAGGATATTAGTTAATTTCATTATTTCACCATTGAGTGGTGTCTGTTAACTGGAAGATTCCTTTAGCGGTGGAACGGTTTGTCTGATGTGAGGCTCAAAGGCTTTACTTTGTCACTGCTAACAAAGACGCCTGTGAGCAGAGTAGACCATGGACCCGTGTTGGGGTCAGAGTTGGCTCTGAATGACCTAACGTGCATTCACAGCCTTGACCTTACTCCTAGTTTGACATGTGTGTGTGTGTGCGTGTGCGTGCGTGTGTGTGTGTGTGTGTGTGTGTGTGCGCGCGTGCAAGTATGCGTGCGTGGATGTACTTCATATACTAGATGAAGATTTAAATGAATGGGAGATCCCCAGTTAATCAGTTAAGATAATTGTTCATCGCTTGACTGATAGCAAAAACAAGCAAATCTACAGGCTCACCGTGCATCGCCTAGTGATGCGTTGGGAGCTATTTTGTGACGATTTTGTAGGGGGGGGAAATGGAAAGCATGTTTTAAATGAATTGAATTGCCCACAATAGGGATGCCAGGGTTAATGTGATGAAACGCTTATTCAGAGGATTATTTAATTAACGCATAATCACAGTGGCAGTGTCATGACGAGACGGCTCATTTCTATGAGTCAGCTGTGTGTGTGTGTGTGGGGGGGGGGGGTCCATCTATGCTGCCGACAGGCCACACAAGGACAGCCTTATACAGCATCCAGACAATACCACCCACCGCCAGCCAACACGGTCAACTACAGAATAGTAATTCACCACACCAGTGAAAGAACTCCAACAACGAGGACTTGTTCTCTGGCGTCCTGTACACAGAAGAGAGTGTGATAATTACATTTTGAGTTTGAGTTTATCAAAAATAGATGTTTATGCACAACTGGCAATGGATGCCCGAAGGCAAGGCCCATGTTTTAGTGGGAGTTTTTGCAACCCTGACTGAGAGAGACTCTTCAAAGCTTTGAATAATAGCTACTAGCTGGGGTTTTTTCCCCATTATATTTACAACCTATTTCTTAACCTAGCCTTCTCCGTCTCCAACTGTGTTTACTCCTCATTCATCTGCCACATTGACATCGTTTGCTTCATCTCCTTTATTTGATGCGGATTGCATTCACACCTGCAGTGAATCGAAGTCCTGGAACCCACAGGGCAGATTGACATTCAAAGAAATTGATTTGGTTGCTCTCATCTTGGTATACTCATTTCTCTTCTCTGTTCATGAACTTAAATCAGCACATGCCAAATAAACAACAGAAATTAGTGTGGTTGAAAAACTGCCTTGCAGGACCCACACACTTCAGGGCTACCTATTCATTCATTCAAGTTTTATTTTGTCTCGAAATTACACTGAGTAATCAAACTCATTTTCAGTGTCGTCGAGTAATATTATCACGTAGAAAAACATCACAAGACATCAGAAGATCAGGAAAAGAAAAACAAAGGGGTATACATGTGAATTACATAGGTTTACAAATAAAAAAGCTAAGACAAATTTCAATATGATCTAAAAACAGTTACATATTGACTTGTGGGGGTTTATGGGCTCAAGGGTACCAGTGTGGTCAATTTTAATGTTGTTTGTAGGTCATTCTAAGTATTAGGGCTATAGTATGTATGATGTACATTTGCATCGGATACAAAATGTGTATTTTTGACAGACCACTGGCAATCCACTAGGAGGCAGTATTGTACTTTTAACAACAGTGGACTTCTGGACTATGACTACATTCCAGGTGAACAGGCAATGCCCTATGAGTCCACCAGAGAGCAGCATTGTGTTAAACACTACAGGGTTATTTGGAGACAGTCAAAGGTTATTGCTGGCAATATATATGTGTGTGTGTGTGTGTGTGTGTGTGTGTGTGTGTGTGTGTGTGTGTGTGTGTGTGTGTGTGTGTGTGTATATATATATATATATATATATATATATATATATATATATAAATCAAATGCAGTTTAGATTTTCTTTATTTTTTTATTGTTGTCCTAGTCCTAGTGATACAACATACTATCCTATTATGCAGACTGGTCCATTTCACAATCATTGGATTGTAATTTTTAATGCATTGATGATTTGTATATTCATCACTTCACTAACATTGCAGAAGGAAAGATGGGACAGATTTAAATTATTTTATGTAGATTAACCTATGATGATATATCACAATTTATATTAATCCTATATAAACCAGTAAGACGCCCTGAGGGCGAGAAGCGACCTTGCAAGGTCGTGTGCACGCATCCGCCTGGGATGGCAGACTGCTGGCCGAGCGCTGGTGCTTTGGCATGGGGAGTCAGATCAACATATGGAATGAAATATATACTGGCCATATATGGAGCGTATCTTGAGTGTACAGGGTTTGATGAGGTCAGATCGACATGGAATGTCAGAATACGTCAGCTCCGTATCTGGAGAGCTAAGGGTGGCAGCGGGGGATGTGTCTTGAGTGTACCCTGTACAGGGTTTGATGAGGGGCGGGCCCAGGTAGGGCTGGACCTTCATTTTCGGGTTTGATGGTGTCAGAATTAAAATGGTCTTAAGGACCACGGCCACGTCACCATGACTCAGACATAACCATAAACTGACCCAATAAGCCCAGAGCCACGTCACTATGACTCAGACATAACCATAAACTGACCCAATAAGCCCAGAGCCATGTCACCATGACTCAGACATAACCATAAACTGACCCAATAAGCCCAGAGCCATGTCACCATGACTCAGACATAACCATAAACTGACCCAATAAGCCCAGAGCCATGTCACTATGACTCTGGTCTCTCAAGACAGACTGTTGACTCACGTCAACACGTCAAATTTCGAGAAACGATTGCAGATGGGATTATCAGATTGCTATGACTCAGACATATCCATAAACAAACCGATAAGCCCATAGGCAGGTCACTATGACTCGGACATATCAGTCTGATCGGTGGTGCAACCTACAGTAGGTGTGATACGGCCCGAATTACCTCTAGTAATCTAAATCTGCAGGTCTGGGCGGTTAGCTCAACCGTCTGGGCACCTAAGCTGCTGAGCCAGCCTGACGGCGTGCCGCGGGTTCGACTCCCGATCCCGAAGGCCTTTGCCGCGTGTCTTCCCCCCCATCTCTCTCCCCATTTCCTGTCAGTCTACTATCAATCTATCAATAAAGGCAGAGAAAGCCAAAATAATATCTTTAAAGAAATGAAATACTCAAGTAAAGTAAAAGTATTTCAAATGTGTGCATATGTACAATATTTGAGTAAATTACTCAACTTACTTACTTTCCACCACCAGAATTCTATACGAAGTTTCCCCAACAAAGTAGTAAAAATGTTTTTGTGGAGACCTTCAGTATTGATAGCATATTACTGGACAAACGTCAAGTTTTTAGCTTTTGATATATTACTGAATCCCAGTTAAATGTCTCTGAACCGCTACAGTACATGCAGTATCCTACATAAAATGCATAAAATATTCATATGAAGTACGTTTCTATAATGCATACTGTCAGCCACTGACCCTGAGTTACTCTATCATCCTAAACAAGTTATATCTGCTAAGACTGGACTTACTGGACTATGACACACACAGTAGTCACCGAGGAATCAGTGATTAAGCAGGGAAAAGCCAGAGTTAGGAATTCACAATGCCATTCCTTGTGACCATTTTAGTGCTGTGTGTGTGTGTGTGTGTGTGTGTGTGTGTGTGTGTGTGTGTGTGTGTGTGTGGCGCGCGCGCGTGCGTGCGTGCTTGCCGTGCATCCATGAGTGTGTATACATGTGCGTGTCTGTCTGCGTTGCATACACAGACAGATGTGTGTGTGTGTGTGTGTGTGTGTGTTTGTGTGTGTGCGCACGCGCGCTTGCCATGGGTGCATCTTCATGTGTACTATATCCCCATGCATGCGTGTTCACTAGCCTGCCCTTCAGATGGACTGTCTGCCGCTTCAAGCATACCTAACATAGTTTGGGACGCACAGCGAGCGATATGCTGGCGACGCCGGTCAGGAGATCATGCAGTTCAGCAGGCTTGTTCACTTCTGATTCACTGGTCGATTGCACATGACATGGCTGCTGAACTCTAACCACTACAGAAGATGTGTCACCCCTTTATTAAAAACGAATAGGAAAGTTAAATTTATCTTACACTCAGAATTTCGCAATAATGCTCCCCCCCCCCCCCCCCCCCCCCAGACCACAGATTACAGACACATACTGGGCAGAGAGTTCAGTCACCACCATGCATGTATTGCAGCACTACTGTACCAACAACATTTCGCAATTCATCCGTTTGTCCATTACTTACGGGTCCATTTGGTTAACATTTTGTACACTCTCAGAGTGAACACTGATTTCACGGTGTACTTGAAAGCCTATCAGATAAACCACTTCAACCACCTGCACCATCCATCCATAGCACCCGATCTACACACTGTGAGCTTGTATATCGGCTATTTTTCTTTGGCAAAGAGGTGTTTGTGGAAAAAGTGGTCAAACTACAGTTGCAACTCCAGTCCAGTTATCTTTAAGACCACAGGGGTCCAAGTGGTTAAGATTGTTGTTATGTAAGACATCTGTTGCATCCGTACAACTGTACAATGTTCTGCAGCGACCAGAGACCAAAAGATCGGAGCTGGTTTTCTACTGCGCCTCCTTCTCTGTGGTGAGAGAGAGAGAGAGAGAGAGAGAGAGAGAGAGAGCGAGATGAAGGAGAGCAGAGTGAAATAAGGGCATATAAACAGATGAAGAATGAGACTTAACAAGAAAGACACAGCAGCATGATGAGAATAGCAGCCACCCCTGTGCTGTGGGCCTCAGCAAGGGCTGTGTGTGTGTGTGTGTGTGTGTGTGTGTGTGTGTGTGTGTGTGTGTGTGTGTGTGTGTGTGTGTGAGGGTGTGTGTGTGTGTGTGTGTGTGCATTCGCGCACATTTTTGTGTGTGCATGTGCGCGTTTGTGTGTGTGCGTGTGTGCATGTGCGTGCGTGCATGTGTGTGTGTGTGCGTGTGTGTGTATGTGTGTGTGTGTGTGTGTGTGTGTCTGAGGCAGGCCCGCAGAGGGAAGGGGATTTCCAACACTGCTTGTATTGGTCTCCTGTCTCACCCCCTGGCCCTGCTTCCTCTTAGGGCTACAGCTTAAAAAAAACCCACTGAGAGCTTCATGTCTTCTTTGGGACAAATCCCCCCATGGCCAACAGAGTCAGTGAGGAACGCCAAGGCATTATCATTTCTGAAGATGATGGAGACGTACTGCTTAACCATGTTCCCCTCTTGGCGGTAAACAGAGTCGGATATCTCGGGGACCACCGAGTTTGGGTTTCTGCGCCGCAGAGCAATACTGTTTTTCTTTTCCTTTGCATGCTATACTGTGGTCTTTTCTGACACGCTCGCCGCTGCACTGAATAGCTTGCGTAGCAGAACACGTTACATGCCTCCTCTCTCTGAAATGTTGACATCATTCATTGCCTAAGACTAAACCGCCACTGTCAGCCTGGCTGGCATCCTCTATTTTGGGCTTGACATAATGCGACGCAATACCCTGCAGTCAGTGCCCCACAATGCAAAATATGATGGATGCAAGCCTGTGAAATACCCTTCCCCACAATACAAAACATGATGGATACAGGCCTATGGGTAGATATGCATCTCTCTCTTTCGCCCTCTGCTTCTCTCTCACGCACACCCATATGCACGTACACACACAGACACAGGCATGCACACGCTATGTGCAATTGTGCATGCATAAAACACCTTCCAGCACATTTAAAACATTGAAATCTTTTGATTTGTATTTGATTGTAACTCTATATGCACTTGGCCTTCTGCACCTATGTCTTGCTATGTGTACTCTGTGTAACTGTGTGAATGTATCTCTATTTGAAACCAAGAAGCCTGTTTTCTGACGTTGAGCTAATAAGCCTGTTTTGCAACAAGTCCATTGCATGTTAGTCTGGTTGGGGTTGCCTGCAGTGTAACCACCGCAAGTCACACTGACTGTCTGCACAAAGTGCACTTTATACCCACACGCAAGCACACACAGACACACACACCAGTACACGCAAACATCATGTACCCGCACACACGCAAGCACACACAGACACAAACACCAGCACACGCAAACATCATGTACCCGCGCGTGCACGCACACACGCAAGCGAGCAAGCAAACCTACGCATGCAGACACACATGCTGGGGCCTGGAAAGTCCCTGGCACCATACTGGCTTCTATCTGCATACTCAGCTGCAAGGCTGCTGGTACAGGTGGCTATAACAGAATGACAGTAATGCTAACACAACGTGACCTGTTGTACCTACGGTCCCTGCTCACAGCTGGCCTGACCAGTTTCAATCAAGGTTCTGTGACAAACTGTAGACAATTATAGCACATGAGAGATCAGAATAGAATAGTGTTCTTTGTGGCCTTTTTAACGTGAACCTCAATGCAGTAGGCTTAAAATAGTAAGATAGTAATTTTGCCAGCAGGTTGGCCCAGTAAGCCTGTCAATTCAATTGGAAACATTGGCAGCGACCGAGCCTGTTTAGTTTGTTCTCTCATCTGCTTTGCAAATCACTCTTGCAAGATTGAGAAATTGTCTGGTTATTATACTGAATGCATGGATAAACCATTGAGGCTAGGGAGTAAAATAAAATAAAAAACGGTTTGTTAGGATAATAAATCATTGGTGTCACACAAACATTCAAAAATGGCTGCTCAGGGAAACGAGCTGTGACGTTGGTTAATGAACAAAACAAAACCCAAATTGTTTTATGTACAGCACAGCATTCAGTGTTCAGCATTATACTAGCATGTGAAGTCAAGTCAATTTGATTTGTATACCAGTCATATACCATGTCATACCAGGTAAACTCATGCTTCACATTATGCAATCCTGCAAAAGATCAAGTGCAGCCTCCAACCCATCACACAAAAAGCATCTGTACCCCACCCATCCACACCCACAATACGTTTCTCTCTCTCACACACACACACACACACACACACACACACACACACACACACACACACACACAACTTAAAGGTCTGAGAAAATAAGAAGGCATTAAATCTGCTTTTAAATGGTTATGAGGAAAGTACCATAGCAATTAAATGCACCTTCACCAGATTTCGATGTTGATTTATAGTTGCATTTAGAACATCGATGCCTGATGATTTGAGAGTTCTGTTTGATTTATAGATATTGAGTAGGTCAGAGGTGTATTTAGGAAATAGTAAATAGTTCTTTGAAATGAGTATAGGAGTAAAAAAAAAAATCCCAAGTGAGTACTTTACTGATTCATTCAGTGCAATTAATATGCGTTTTCGGCTTATGTTGTTTGGTGAAAGTAAAATACTAAAGCCCAAACCAAACCACACCAAAGGGTCGTGTCGGGACAAAACGTTTCTTAAGGTCAACCACACCAATGCAACTCCTTGCAACTCAATGAGTTGCATTGGTGTTGTTTACCTTTAAAAAAAAAACATTTTGTCCCTAGTTGACCCAACCCTTTGGTGTGGTTTGGGCTTACGGGTGAGCAAGAAGATAGCATCAAGTTCCAACCAATAACTATATTACAGTCACTGGAAGTTCCGGGAGTTCCCACGAGGGCAGGTCACTCACCACAGCAACATACCTGAACATACTAAAGAATTATGCAGGAACAGAAAGGAACAGAACGTACTGGAAGATCACGGTAACTGAAAACACAGCTGGAGGCCTGAGGGTAACAAATGGGAGCAATAAGCATACTGTAATACAGTAGATCAACAAGCAATGGACCAAGATCTGACCCTTGTGGGATCCCACAGTGTCAATGTTAACCTTCAAATTTGAAACACAAAGAATCCTGTATTTTAAGTAGGATGGAACTGAAATCCAGTGGAGATCACAGCCAGATAGGCCAAGATTAGCTCTTGGAAGTCTTAAGGCTTAATTTGGACCAGAGCTAGGCCAAGATAGGCTATTTGCTGTGTTATAGATAGCACCTCAAATCCTCAAACGTTTGCCGAAACAAGGAATAACAAAAACAAACACACAACAGACATTTCAGTGGGACCTAGTATTTAAATCCAGTTAGAGTCTGGCTTTATACTGTCTCTCTCGTCAACTCAGGGTCAGGGCAGGGTTCGATCCCCGGCCCGGGTCATACAAAGACTCTGAATCTGTCTCATCTAATCCTAGGTTTCAGAATAGGATTCGGAATGAGAAATCCAGAGCTCTTTGCACATTGAGTGCATCCAGTAGAAAAGATCTATTCTGCAGATACACATACTTGAGTAAACCGCAAGAGTCAATGTTGCTGTTTATTACATGTGGATTCTGCATGTTTGTGTGTAGTGATTTTCAATGACGGAAATAGATGGAAGAGTTTGTTGTAGAAAGTAATGCATATTTTTGTAGATGAGAGGAAATCCCAGCAACAAGAGAATTGATCATTAATTCCTTTAACATTGGCCACCTTGAAAGGTAGTTTATGTTTTTTATTCCAGTTTTGACTAATCTGTTGTAATTCACTCTTGCCCAAGAAAAAGATATATCACACCCATCTTGCATACCTGTTAGCTTCTGAACTGATTTTAACATTTAGTATAGTACGTGACTTCCAGTTACATTGCAGATATGCTGGTCCCCTATGAGCCTGTGTGCAGCCATAGACATCATTGATCGGAATGTGACTCAGATCCTGATATGCATGTGTTGGTTCTTCGATCCCAAACTAATCTCACACTGTCATTGAGACATACAGAGACATGAAGACATACGTTAGCAGTTTGTAGAAATGTTAAACATAAATACAAAAATCTGATATCAGTTGCAAACTCCCTTATTGCAGTTCCAATAAAAGTGGAAAAAGATAGAGTGAAGGAAACAGAAAAATGTACATCTACATGCTTCAGAAATATTGTGAAGCACAATATACCCAATTGCATGATAGCAATTGTGATAAATACATCCACTACTCACATCTTTTAACAGTCTCGGTCACTTCAGTGCATGTTGCACATCATTTCCTCATGCAACTAATGCTGGGCTGATTACTTTAGCCTTTGACTTTGTTTGAGAAGACTTGTTGTTATGCAGGGTGGAGGCCATCAATCCTTCTAGGGAATGGCTTATGTAATTGCAGGTCAGAGTGAAACGGTAGTGAAACATCCTCTTTACTGTTCATGGGCGAGCCGTGTGATTGTGAAGGAACGCAAGCCCAGACGTAGGCCTCGCTCGGGTACTTTCCTGGCCCCCACCCCATGACAGGCCGTTTGCGGAGAGGGAGGGGTGCGAACGAAGACTGCAAACAGCCATGTTTGGAACGTTTCCTCAAGTTTGGTCAGTGATTCATGAAAAAGCCGTCACCTTTGTTACTACTAACTTGCATAATGCACAGTGGTCCAGAGGGTATGCACAATGCACTATGCGCATGAATAAAGTGAGTGGCTTTTCTGTCAGGATGTAGTGGCGGTCGAGGCCAGAAAGTAGTTTTTTACCACTCGGTAGGCGTTCTCGCATAACTTTCGGGTATGATGAGGATGTCACGCGCATACCCTCTAACACAGTATGTGGGTTGTAGCCTATGGTTGTAGCACTAAGGTTGCATCCAGTTTTTGTGCGTACTTCAAAATAAGAAACTTTTTAAAGGTTTATTGATAAAAAATATATAATGAATTGGTGCATTTGGGAATCAAAAGTGGTACTTGGAGCATTGTTTTTTATTTTGTTATATAGTCCCTATTCTGTGGCAACGTACAAGTTTGTCACAATGCCTTGCTATTCAGCAATCACATTTGGTATAGAGTGGGGGGGAAAGTAGGGGCATAGTATAAACCCCTGGAAGTTGTTAAAGAAGAACATTTTCTCCTTTGATTCTCCTCTGATTTTCACATCAAACTACGACCCTCATAGTTTGGTCAGTAGAAACGGGTTAGAGCCGCTAGAGCCCATTAGACTAAAGACATCCATAATAACACATAATAAAAACACAAGTACTCAGAGTACACTCAGTAACACTATCCATCCAGCAGCATATTATGTTGCATCCCACAAGTGAAATATGCATCCCTGTCCCCAGTGCCCTTCTCGGGTCTAGTCTGCGCTAGTATGAGTCTGGATTAATCACTTAAAGGAGAATTCCATGCTAGAAGGCTTTCTTACCTTTCTTTGTAGTCGTTACGTCCCCACCAAAGAGGTCCAGGTGTTTTTTTGTGCAAAACCTCCTTATTGGCTATTTCCCCTACCATAAACCCTCAATGAATTGCATTGAATTGAATGGGAATTGAATGGGGCTATGGAGTGTTGTGCTAATTCGCTTATTTCCATCGAAATAAGTAGTAAAGTGTGCCGATTGGGTTATTATTTACATTATGAAGAGAGGATATATAAAAAAAGAATACAATTTTGAGCGATGGAAATAAACGAATTAGCACAACATCCCATAGCCCCATTCAATTCACATTTAATTCAATGCAATTCATTTAGGGCTTATGGTAAGGGAAATAGCCAATAAGGAGGTTGATGGGGACATAACTACAAAGAAAGGTAAGAAAGCCTTTTAGTATGGAATTCTCCTTTAAACCATCATAAAGCTTACTCTATACTTAGTAAACTGATACTCCTCCCCACCACCTTACACCAATTCAATACAAAGGGCTTTATTGGCATGATAAAACATATGTTTACATTGCCAAAGTGAACAATACAATCAAAACAAAATGATGTATGTACAATTAAAAGGGAATAGAAATGATGTGACAGAGATGTTACATTGCAACTGATGGGAATCTAATTTACAGAACCATACGAATTGTGCAATTGTTGTTGAAATAGTTAGTATATTCACATAGGAAAGGTTACCTTGGGATATGTTTTTGCAAAGTTGTGCACAGATACTGTAGCTGTTTAAAGGTAATTGCTCGGTTTTACATTATGCACTGTGTTTCTATCATTTAGATTTATTTTTATTTTTTCTGAAATTGCCTACACCAAATCTCTTCCCTCAAGATAGCTGACATCTAAAGCTTGCAACGCGTTGCATTGCGACATGCTATAGCATGGGTTCCCAAAGTGGCGTCCGGGGACCCCTGGGGGTAGCTCAATTAGAGATAGTTACTGTAGGAACCAAATGGACCCTTATGGGTCTGTAACGGGTCCATTTGGTTCCATTTGTACACTCTCAGAGTTAAATTAACAGTGGTTTTACAATATAAATTGGGGGTCCCAGAGATAGAAATGCCATTAAATGGGGGGTCCGTAGCCTATTGCATGTCAAACTGGGGGTCCTTGATATTAGACGGGTCGAGAATCACTGCTAGAGCCGTAAAAATCTTCTCTTATGGGGGTCCCTGGCATGTCTTTTCAAATGGGGGTCCGCGGGATAATGAGTGTCATTTTGGGGGTCCTTGACGTGAAACAGTTTGGGAACCACTGTGCTATAGGCTTCAAGTTGTTAAACACGGGCCTCCATCTATTTTACGTTATGGAATTTGAACAAATGGACTTAGGAATGTGCTTCCATCTCTGACCTAAAAAGGAGAGTAAATAAAAAGCACAGTTAAAGGAGTAGTTCACCCAAACAATTACTTTTATTTATTTTTTAATCAATTACACACCCCATGAAGCCTTGAATTCATGTACAGTAGATGTCTTTATTTTTGCCGCATTCCTAAGCCAATAATTTGATAACCAACAGTCTAGTCTCCGGTAATCGGTTACAATTGAGTCTCTTACCGTCATCGAATTATTGGCTTAGTAATGTGATAAAAAACTAAAGAATCTTCATGAATTCGAGGTTTCATGGGGTGTGTAATTGATAGCCATTTTTTGGGTGGGTGGGTTGAACTACTCCTTTAACGCATTTAGATCTGGGAACGATTCTACAAATGTCTTCTCAATCATAACAGTTTTCTGAAAAACCATATGTTTCCATGTCAGTGGTTCTCAAACAATTTCATGTCAAGGACTGCCAGAATTATCTGTATTTGGCAGCGCCGAACCCCATCTGAAAATATGTAGTTCAACGGACACTCCAGACACAAATTAAGTTTTGAGTTAAAAACATTCGCTCTGAAAGAATATATATTCAAAGATTTGCGCCACATTTTCACGATTAAAAAAAAAATAGCAGACCAACAAGTTGTAGAGCTTGTAGATCTGCTATTTTTCAATAGCTAAAGCATAACATAATGCTTAAAACACCAAAAGGGCTTTCCCGCCCAAAATGGATTAAAGTGAGATGAAAGAGCTGCGTAATATACCAGCAGCTGACTGGATGGTGGGTCGACCACATGATCTCCATTTCCCTGCGGTTCAAGTCCGGCCATAAAGACCTGCCCTCTCTGCCCACGCTTTCCTGTCTCTCTATACTGTGCCGTCCTGTCTAAATAAAGATAAATTAAAACCCTAAAAGATCAGTGGAATGCTCAGTCTGTCCATCCTCCCAGGAGTGGCCCTGTTGCGGTACCAGACCATGACACGCTGCGTTATCTGGACACAATAGGCGGTCAGTGTCTTCCTCCACACCCTCTTTGACGTCAACTGGCACACAAACGCACACAAATGGCGCAAGCTTGCACGCACGCATGCATGCAGGCACACATACAAAAACACAACACTATACTGTATACGTATGCAAAAATAAATGCGGGCACCTGGCGATGGATTTTGTAAAGCAGCATTTCCAAAACATAGGGTTATGTGACCCATTGTGCGGAGGTAGGGCCCGCACACCATCTTTAGGCAAAGGAATTACTTTATTGTAAGACAATACGTGTCGATCTCACAGGATCTTCATCAGGTCAGTATGCTGATCCTGTGAGATTGAAACGTCCTACAATAAAGTAAAGGTCCCCCATGCACACCGGGCGCGATTTTCAGATTTTTAGCAGCGTTTCTCCATCGGGTTTTCCAAAAAACACGGCCAGTGTGCAACCACCTTCATTCCTTTGCCTAAAGATGGTGTGTGGGTCTTCCATGATTGCCTTATTGGCCCAGCACCCTGCACTGTCAATGTGCGTGTAAATATGTATTCTCTAAAACAGATTTACAAGGTCACAACGTGCCACAAATTGTGACACGTTGTCTATTTTTGAAATCGGGGTCTTTTTTTGGGCCCCGGGGAGAAACCACATAACATTCTTGTTTGGAGGTCTGGAGCTAAAAGAGGTTTGACAACCCCTCGTGTACAGCTATTCATCACCAAATGACAGCAGTCTGATTTCAACACAAACATGCAGCTCTCGTTATCTATCCTCACAGTACTGAATAATCTTTTAGTGCTTAAAGCCATACTACTTTTTTTGGTGTGAATACATGTTATTTTGTCCAATCTGTGTGATAGTCGTATAGAGTATGTTGACACAATATAATGTATACAATTGGGGTTGTTGCATTTGGTCTCCCTGCCCTTCTATTGAGACATCTGTTTCTAGGTTGGATATGCAGATCCTATTACTGTTTTGACACAGATATTGACCCGAAAGTTCCAATTCAACCGTGCTTCTTTTTGCTCAGTAAACTAACAATGTCAGCGCTTTGTGCAGGAGACCTGGGTTCAAATCCGGGGTTCAACAGGAAAGTTGCATAGAGCAGCTTTAATTACAGTGGATCGCTCCCAAAATCTTATTTGTTTGCTCTCCCTGGAGATGTGAGATTAGAGACAGACGGAACAGAACATCCCCCCTCTGGGAAATCTGGGAATGTGAAGAATGCGTTCAGTTGGCGACTGAGCGGTATAGATTTGCACCAACCATGAAGACACAAGCGGTACAATCTCCGGTGCTAATTTTAACTACAGTGCCAAATGCAATGAAGTGATCTACTGTGCAAAACGTATTTAGTTGCATCAGCGTGTGTCTCGCTCTCATTCAGAACGTCTTGTCCAGAGTCTTGAGAACGGGACTCCAAACATCCTGTTGGAGAGGAAACTCCCCAGCTTCTGTTATGCTCCGGCTTAAACCCACGCAGCAAAACAATAGATATTTTTAGACAAGGTGGCAAATTTGGATCAGAAACAATTGAAACGTAATTGCTATTTACTTTTCTGGGGGTTTGTATCATCCTGGGCTTTTTTCTTCTTCATTTTCTTGTCCTTTCTTGAATGCCTGTTTTTTCTAGTGAAGCAATTAGCATTTTCTCTTGCCATATAATACTACTATATAATATAGTGAAGATAGTGTGTCGTGAGGTGTATATAAATCCCCCCCCCCCCCCCCCCCAGACAGAAGAGTCATCTTTTGTGTCTTTCCTTTTAACTTCCCGGCCCCCAGATGGGCCCGGTCTGCTGGACTCGGCCTAGTTCATCTGTGAGGAAACCGTGCATGGCGACACATGAAGAGAAATATGGTAGCTTTGGGGGGATGGGGTCACAGTCAAGTAAGTCATTGTCCTCACTTTGATTCAGTGGACGTATAGTGCACGGACTGATGGACGCACGGTGCGTGCGAGGAATTCCCCCCGTAGGTTCAAACAATCACAGATGTGCGTAGTCGCCGACTTCTACTACGCACAGCTGGGCTAGCAGAGCCCCCCCCCCACACACACACACACACACCCACGCAGCCGTGCCACTTGCACATGCTCTGCCTCCCACCCCAGCCGTCCTTCACATCTCCACGCTTCAACACTATCCAACTGCACTGCTCTCTGGAAAAGCAATTTAGTAGAGCTCATGGCCCCGGTGTAGAACTCACTGTCCAGCCAGCCAGACACTCTGTTTCACCGGCTGGAGACCCAGAGTGATGGGCGTATCACGACGAGAGGCCTGCGAAGGCCATTATCTGGCAGCTGGGATGGAGCAGGCGGAGGGGAAAGTTTGGGGGATTTCAGAAGGGAGAAGCTGTGGCCTCTGAACGAGGAAGTTAAAGTGCTACTGGAGGTCACCAGGAGTCTGCCACCTCTGTTTGAGGCGTACGTCTGGCCAAAGTTGAGACCGGATTCTCATTGTTTTAGTAACCCGTTCCTTAGAGCGAGATGTCATTTTTGCACCTTACAATTATGTTGGTGTAATTGGCCAAAGTCTACAATGGCATGGCGGCGTTCAATTTTAACTTTGGAAGAGGCACGGTATAAAATAGAAGTGTTGACGTGCAAATGCATGTGTTCCAGACCGGTGCAGCGATAAATTTGGACAGTTGCATGTCTTTGGCGCTCTCTATTTGTGTACAGGCGCGCAGGGCAATTTCACTCGCCACTCACACAGTCACAAGCTTTCGAAGTTGAGCTGGAATTTCTTCCGCAATTATTGGGGAAAAACGTGACCACTAATCAGTCATGTGCGTGTTGTTTACTTTCTCCAAACTAGACATGTGGATCTAAACCAGTAAGACGTGTTCCTGCTTGAATGAAGGACAAATGATTCACATTCAGGCCAGAGCTGGAGACGAGCTGTATAGCCTATGCTTGCGCACGTACAGTAATGGGAAATTCCCAGCAAAATTCCACTCCAGTGGTCTTTTGCGAGCGCATTCCTGTGTTTTTCATAACATCTCACGGCTGAAATGAAAGCTGAATTTACAGTTGTGGAGTAGTTTTTGAAGATGTAGCGTAGCCTCAAGCAAGCCATAAATCTCCCTGCGCTGAACATATTGCATGTAAATGTATATCCCTGCCAAGTTCCCTTGATGCAGTTCCTTTCAGACAGTGGGGGAGTATGAAAGTGAAGATAGGGAAGAAAGGAGGAGGAGGGGGACTGGGAACAGGAGCTCATTTTAAAAGATTAGGAGAACTTTTGAATCTATTTAGCAGGCTTTATTGGGTCTCGCAAAATGTCTCTTATGTCTGAATAGTGCTATTAAACTCCCACAAACAAAGAGTTCGCAAGAGTGTATTGGCAAGTAATTGAATGAATTCCATCTTAAAATGTACTGTGTAAACGATTTGAGCAATTTGAGACTAAGCAATGTTACATTGTGCATGACATGATATCGTCTTTGTCGGGTGGAAACAAAACTGTTACTTTTTGGGATTAAAAATTTTAAATGACTCGAAAGTCGACAGATGAAAGACGCATATTTTGTATACTTGGTGTGATGAAGTAGGCCATTCATTTACGGGGGAAACAAGTTACAAATATGGAGATAGGAGGTTTCTGCCCGACAGCAACGATACATACGGTCACCAGCGGTCATCTCAACTGTTGTCTTTTCAGTGGGAGTAGGTTTCTCCCTCCAAATTCCCCCTGCATTCCGTGCTATATGACCTCTGGTCATGATGAAATACCCGCCAGTGCTAGATATTCATCTGTCTATTTCTGTCGGACTGTCTAACATACCCGAATAAGGCAGATGAGGGCATATTTTCCCTTTGCGGCAAATTCAATCACTCAATTAATTAATGCATAAATGTAGGCTTTCAAAAGGGGGGGATTTTTATAGGGTGTATATAGTAGAGAGCACAAAATGACTCATGCTCTCCGGCAAAATGTAGGATCTCTTACACACTCTGGATCCCATATACCGAACCACAAGCGTGCCCACCAGCCCATGGCGTCACGCCAACATTTCCCCACAGAACTGATTTCAGTGCTTGCTTGATGGTTAACGCACGAGGATCATTGTTCTGACCCAACCCTCGACATAACGTTGATTGGATACATTGCATTTATCAGCTAAAAGAATCAAGAGGCACTGTGGTCCATGCATGTAAATGGTGCAAAAAAACAAACAGTTGGGTTGGCGTTGCATGCTTGGGGATAAAGCTGGCAATGTTGCAACACACAGTAGGGTGTTCCCCCTTTTCATAAGCCTTCAGGAGATTAGTACGTTCTCCCCTGTTATTACTGAAGCCAGTGGGGACTACTGGTCTCCAAAATTAGTCAGTAGATGGATTTTCTGGGGTGGCTTTTGTATCCATCCAGCCCTCGTAGCTGGATGGAAAACCTCTCCACTTTCCAGCTTGAGTCCAGGGCTTTCAACTATAGCATCTAAAGAAACGCTGCCTGCCTGCGCGCATGCACGCACGCACACACACACACACGCACAACCACCCTCTCCACTCTCTCTCTTTCCCTCTGTTTGAGTGCCGGGTGAAAGACAGGAGTCTTCAGAGTACAGCCTGGCCTGGGGGTGAGGAGTAAAGTTGCAGTCCCTGTCAGAGAGTGAGTAAAGCCCTGCATGCCTGGCTCGCAGACTGCTATCAAATGATGGGCGTTAATGGCACAAGGGGATGAGGATACCTCCACATGAGGCATCACTTACTGTAAAGGATGACACAGTGGCACGACTGAGACAGCTCACCGGCACAACCTGATAGTTAAGACCTGTCTGAATACGCCTGCTGGTGGTATACGAAAGAGGGAGAGGGGTTTTCACTCACACTGCAGCACTACGTCAGGTTTTTTCTGAGAAGGAAAGGGGCTGAGGGAGAACAAAAAAGGAGAACGGGGTTTGGGTTTCCTGCTGCCCTGTGGCACAGTGGAGTGAGGGATGTTGACTTCCTCCAGGGCTTGAGCTGTCTACAGTGTGTGAATGTGGGCCACTTTTAGAGATGTGATTTTGTCATTGTATACATCTGCATCACCCATATATCGATATCGATAGGGCTATAGGATATCAGAAGGTCAATTGGATATCCAGACTTGTTAAACTGGAACTGAGTTGGCTCTGCCAATAGCCGTTCTACAAGTTCACAAGTTGCGAGGTTGTACATCCTCTATTTTTGCCTCACGGATATGCTATTTTTGACTAAGAATATGGATGCTGGGGTTCAAGTAGTTAAGTGTCTTGCTCAAGGAAACTTTGACACATACTGAGCAAACCAAGGGTCAAACTTGTGACCTTCTGATTGCTAGAAGGCTTCTACTACCCACACAGCCATGGCTGCCTATGCAGACAGACAGCACAGTACAGGTCTGTGGTGTTGGGGAAAGCATGGGGGGAGTGTGGGCCTGGTTTCCTCAAACAACCACTGATCTCACTCACCGCTCTGACTTCCTTTCTATGCATATACTATATTTATATTCTCTCTCTCTTTTATTACAGGCTTTTTCATGCCAGGAACATGTGTGCGTGCATGTGTGCATGCGTGCGTGTGACTGTCTCGTGTCTGTGTTGGGGATTTCATGCACAGGTTATTTTGAGGCTTTTTTTTCATATGACATATAAGGTTGGATATGTGGGCTAAAACCACGGATATCCCCCCTTCCATGCTAGTCCTATTGTTACCACAGACAACTGTTCCTTCAAACGCTGTCATCGCTCGATCATTCACAAACACAGTGTAGTGTTCATCAGCATAACTCACCAGAAGACGCACACCGTCAGCTATTAGTCTTCGTTTTCTGGAAGAAGAGAGAGAGGTGGTAGGCCTACTGTAATAGGAGTAAGACGTTTCTAACATCCACAGTCACTTGGAGGTGTGTAGTTCATAACCTACAAGTTGTGTTTGGTCACCCCTTTCGATTCCCGAAGAAGATCCCAGTGATCGAAACGTTGAATTAATAAACCAGTGTTGCAGACTCTATTTCTTTCTATTGTACTGCCATTTGTCCTGCAGCACCTGGGCTAGAGTGGATGTGCTCTATTACCGTGGTCACCCTTTGCAGCCATTTCATATAGATCTTGTGACGGCCCCCTGTATATATTGTATTTTTGTACTATATATTAGGGTGTATGGTATGGTATGGCAGGGGTGCCCAAAAGGTAGATCACGATCTACCAGTAGATCACAAAGGCTGTGCATGTAGATCACATGACATGCCCCTAAAGAATATTTAATTTAAATATAAAAACTTTTTTTGGCATCTGCATCTTGACATAAAAAAGGGCCTGTTTTCAAGAGTGTTGCTGCGCACAATTAAAAATCTCTACTGATTCCATTTCTCCCCCTCTATTTCCCATTCCAAGTGCATTTGACTTATATGTAATGCCAGCGCCGCTATTCCAAAGCCATTTTCAGCAATGGTATTATAATGTTTTCAGTGGGTACTGTAGATCTTGTCTGATATTTATTATACACTTAGTATTTTATGGTTTCTTTACTTTGCGGTCCCTATTTTCTCCTTATCTTGCAATGGATTGGGGAGGAGAGCTGTGATGTCATGACAATCAGTCAAGCGGCGGCACCTGGGCCCGGTGCCGACGCCTTGTATAAAAGCCTGTCTCCCCAGTCCCTTTTGCAGTTCTGTATTGTGTATCTGGCACCCCTAGGCCAGGTATGTAACAATCTAGATAATGTATGTTCAAAGAATGTTGAATTACATGCAATATAAATGTCTCTAATGACCAGCTTCAGTAAGGTAATCATTCTTTGTTATTTTTCCATTTAAAATACAGTGTGAGATGGATTAAATTGGCATTGGCACAAGGAATATTCCTATGGCGGGTATGCACGTGACATCATCATTATACCCGAAGGTTATGTGGGAACGCCTACTGAGTGGCAAAAAAATACTTTCTGGCCTTGACAGCCCATATACAGCCAAACAGAAAAGTCCTATCTGATTGTATTAAAATTGTATTTTACATTTTCATGTAAAAAGAGACTTAAAACAGTCAATACATTACAGTACATACAAAACCCATTATTTAGCCGCATGCATTCTTAGCATTAGTGGTCAATTATTTGGCATGAATAGCAGATCTACAAGCTCACACATCACGTCACAACATGAGTTGTCGTGCTTGTGGCGTTGGTATCAGCTATCTTCGGTGAAGAAATGTGAATGTTTCATTCTGAACGTTCCCTATATGCACATCCCTTAATGTTGCTGTCATTGTTTTTGCTGCTAATGTTCCTATTTGCATCCAGCACAAAGAAGATCACATGTAAGTAAATAAAGTTCCTTTTACAGAAGCTTTATAGACATGATTCTAGGCTTAGAATAAATATTCAATATTCATTTGAGTCAATCTCTATATGGGAAAGAAAAGAATTGGAAAGTTTTTCAGTGGGTCCAGAAAGCCACGCCCACTGCTCTGTGTATATATATATATATATATATAGGAACATTGAGGTCGACGGGTCATGATAGAAGTCACACACAGGTCGGATATGTATGTTAGTATAGGAACATTGAGGTCGACACTCGACAGGTCATAGAAGTCATAGCCTATACACGGGTCTGATGTGTCACTGTGAGCGTTAAGGTCAGATAAGGTCATAGATTCAGGTTGAAGTCAGGTCTCAAAACACAATGTTTACCTGTGCATGTTTGCAAGAAGACCAGTTAGACTACTGCCTAACTCGATTTGTATGTTTGTTATTACAGTATAAACAACAAAATATTAGTTGCACGCACACACACACACACACACACACACACACACACACACACACACACACACACACACACACACACACACACACACACACACACACACACACACACACACACACACACACACACACACACACACACACACACACACACACACACACACACACACACACACACACACACACACACACACACACACACACACACACACACAGAGCCTGGCAAACAACATAGTTGTGTGTAGCTGAAAGCAGCAGAATTGGGACATGCATGTAGGAATGGTATGTAAACATCATGCCTGTAGCAGATAGATAAGCCCTTCATAAAACTTGTTGCAGGTACCCAACAATTTCTTAGAAACATGAGGTTACACAAGGTTAGATATGAGGTTGCACAAGATCAGACTTTCTTACCGTAGTTCTATCAGATGTTGTGAATTATGTCGTTTCCTGCTTTCACCTCCAAACATTCTGATGTTGTCTAAGACTTAATGAGACAAATAAAGGAAACTGGTTAGTCAAAGAGAAGCTGGTCTTTTATCTATTTGTTTTAATTATGATTCTATTATTTTATTGTCATATGGGCATTACAAGGAAATCTGCATAAAGAGATACAAAATGTAGGCCACAGTTCAACGAGCCTCTTTTTCTGTATGTCTCTGCACCCCCCCCCCCCCACCCCACCCCCAACACATGGAACTCAGTTTACACAAACATTTGCACTCAAAGGAGACATATATGGTCGTGTAATGTGTGCATTTTGTCAATAAAAACATCAATCCATCAATCTAATTTTTGTTAAAGATTGCTGAATTCATTATAAGACATGACAAAGCCAGTAATCAATTCATTTAAAAAGATATGACAGGTTTCAGAGGAAGGTTTCATAACAGCAAAGCGCTCTCAACAATGTTTCCCACGTTGCGTAACATATCAACTTGTGTGGTGTGGTTGGAACTCATTAGCTACTATGGCTTTGCACTATAAAAAGCCATACAAATAGATTTGTCACTGACAGTGATGGTGGAGAGCCCCCATTGCACCTTACAAGTCAGTCCCACGCCTGAAAGGGGTCTTTAAGAATGACGGTACAGTGTTCACATACCTCTCCTGATAAAATATGAATGGGCTATGCTTTAATGTGCTTGTACCTGTATGAGTAAGTGACAAATTAAAAACCTCTGGGTTTCCGAGGCTAGTGACAAATAAACCCCTCTTGATTCTTAAGTCTTGGGAGTAAAAACACAAGACGGGGGAAGAGAGAACAGAGGTGCTGAAAGAGAATTGTAGTAGTGTATACTGCAGGTACATGAGGGGCTGTGTGGCTTAAGTTGTGATGAACCAAGGGCAGATGCCTTTCAGCGACGAACTGAGAAGTATTTTTCAAGTGCAGTATTATGTCTACTGACCTTTAAAATACCTCATATGACATGTGATAAGAATAGAGCAGATTAGATGCAATGTGCTGAAAATGTGCTTAATTAGCAAATGTAAGCACAATTACCTGCAAGTATAAGGAACAATATTTTAAGGAAACATTTGAAATATCGGTGTGGTTCTAGACTAGACTAGCTACAGTTGAGAAATGTCTCTTCCCATCCAAACTCTTTCTCAATAGTCATTGTTAAAGACTATTAAAAATGTCAGCTAGAGTCTAGCTGACATTTTGTCTATTATTTTATCTTTTTGGATGACATTGGTGTCATCATGCAGCCTATGTCTCACAATTTCTAACCACTTTCAGCATGACAAAAGAATGTCACGTTTTTTTCCAAGTAATTTAAATCACAATTTTGAAGTGGTTAAATTAAATTTACCTTATTTGTTTATTTTGCATCTATGAAATTGTTTGGAAAATGTTACACTACTTTTTTTTTTTAGATATTTTTTTGCGGCTTACGCCTTTTATTGATTTTTTAAGGGACAGATAGTAGGCTGACAGGAAACGGGAGAGAGATGGGGGGATGACATGCGGTAAAGGCCGTGTCGGGTTCGGGAGTCGAACCCGCGGCACACCGCGACTGGATCACCAGTCCGGTGCCCAGACCGTTACGCTACGGCCTGGGCCCAATGTTACACTACTTGACAAAATAATGGTCAAAACACCTAATCGGCGGTCCATGACTACAAAATTGAGAACTGTGGCAAATCCAGAACTCTGGCATTGGTTGGGCTGTAATTATGAACTCCCCTTCTTAAACGTATAGCCATTCAGCAGAATAAACTTGAATAGTGAAACTGAAGGGGGAAAAAAGACTGCTTGCCTCAAACTTACTATAGGCCTACTGCCAAATGGACGGTTATAACATTTAATGGCATAATTTTCATTTATATAAAAACTAAACCATGGCTACAATTTTTTACGCTTAAAGCAGTCAAAACGTGGACACTGCAGTTAGTCTTTAGTAGATCAGTAAAGTGAAATGTTCATGGTTTGAACAGGAATTTGATATGATGTGGCTAATGAAAGACACAGACTGTTTGCTGCAGTTCCTTCCTTCCTTGTCAATTGTCAGAGAATAAGATAAACCTTCTGGTTTGTGTTTTTTTGTGTGTACATGAAAAAGAGATTTTATCATTGTAGTCATTGTCATAGTCGAGAAAAAAAAAAAAATCTTCAAATCGAGTTTGACTTAGGCTACTGTTCAAGTATTCATCTTTGATGTTATTGGTGCAGACCTGAAACGTCCTGCCCAAATTCTGGGAAACATGTCAACAGTATGTTCAAATTGTCACAGAACCAGTTGCCTGAGTCACTGTACCCAAATGTATCAGTAACATATAAAGAGGGTTAGAGGAAGGAAGCACCCATTCAGCTTTATGACGGTAGACTAGCCAACGGGGGGAAACCCATGGCATTACAGCCAAGAAACCTTAAATGTAAATGATGGGAACTGAGAGCACAGAAATCACATTGATGGTAACTTGATCACCCCAGAGAAAAAAAGGAAATAAGCTGTGATCTTATCTTTCATTTACCGTGTAGACAATGAGTGATAAGGAACAGTTAACTTATCGTAATATTAACCAGGTCAATAATGTTGAAGTAGTCTATTTTTCATGGTGTCAAATTTATTTTCAGCATTTTAAGCTTCCAAATAATAAAAGTGTAGGCCTACATATAGAAATAGAATATAGTCTACTGAACCCGTAGCCTACTGAACGAAAAACTCCTGCACACTGTCTTCAAATGCAATTTAAATCAAATATAATAAAATAATAAAAGCTTTAATAATACTTCAGGTTATCTTATAATAAAAGATAAGCTGATGAGCATGCACGGCTTGGGAAGCCGTGGATATGCACGGCTTGGAATGGATTACACTGCCATGTCTTCCTTCTCAGAATGCATTTCTTTCATGTGGATTACAACTGGGATTCGATTTCCCAAAAGTTGCGTAACTGATCTGACAGTGCCTGTTCCTCTCCGACGCTGCTGATGAGGGTCCAACCTAGCCCTCCAAGCAGAACCCAATGCTACTGAAGTTTCTGACATTTGTTCGACCCAGTGCATTGGGTCCTGTTGCACCACTACCATGCCACCTGGTACGCAGCCATTCTTAAACATAAACAACATGTTTAGCGCCTGTCTGCGCTCTGTGACGACATTTTTTCGTGTGAGCGTTTCTGAATATGTTTAGTATAAGTACCCATACATGCCGCTGCGAATATCTCCTGTGGCGCGGAAGCCGTTAGGTATTTTTAATCTTTGTTTGACCGATTTGGTCGCTTTGAATCTTCTCTTCCTTCCTTGTTTATTGACACCTCATTGTACCGCCTATCTGGCTAGCTAGTGGCGCTATAGCTATGACAGAGCAGATCAGAGGCAGGGACGTAGCCGCACAAGCCAACCGCACACCGGGAGGCGGTACAATAAACGGTAAACAAACAAGAAGAAATAAAGCGACCAAATCGGTCAAACAAAGATTAAAAATACTTAACGGCTTCCGCGCCACAGGAGATATTCGCAGCGGGATGTATAGGTACTTAAAGTTCCCGAATTCAGAATAACTCAAGCAAAAAAAGACCGTCACACGGCGCAGATTCAATGTTAGAGAGCATGTATACTTCCGCGTTCCGGAATTCCCATACGAAAATATAGTTATGACCAGGGACCCAACATAAAACTCAAAATTTCAGAAAAGCTTTATGTAGGGTCCCGAAAGGGGCTAGGTCCAACCTAGCCCTAGGTCCAACCCCGTCCAACACACGACACGAGGTCCATTAAAACTTGTGAAACAAATATTTATTTTGAATAGCCCTAGAATGGCTGACATTATACATTTTGTGTATCTCGGAATGCATGAAATGCTGGATGTTAAATGAATTATTTAATTGCAGATAAACTGCCCAGGTCATTATTGTAAATTTAGAAGTGGTTCTCATTAAACTTTCCTGATGAAATAAATTAATTAATGCATGGAACAGTACAATGACGTCACGTCAGGGACCAAAGTATATCAGAGTGGATGATATAAATGTTCCTGTTGCCTTGTTTCCATCAGAGCCGGTTTCCATGGAAACCCAAGAAGCTGTTTGTTTAGTAGCCTCTCGCGCCGGCCCGGATGTAGTTATTTTTCCGTGCAGTTCAACTTCCGGGTGGACTCATCATTCTGCATGAAGTGAAAATCTAGTGTTTTACTGTTGTTGACAAAACAATAAATAATATTTTAGACTAACGACTGCAGTTTGATTCAGTCAGTGTGCAAAATGTCTCGTGGTTCAAGTGCGGGCTTCGATCGTCACATCACTATATTCTCTCCTGAAGGAAGACTTTACCAAGTCGGTTAGTAATAGTATTCATTCACACAGACACCGGTAGCTAGCTAGCTCTATGCTCTGTCATGCTTCGTGTAGCTTGTGGCTTCAAAGCTAATATACACACAACAACCATACTGAAACTAATTGAAGAACACAAGCCACTGTGTTAAGTGAATGTATGGTAGTTATTAGTTATTGCGTTAAAAAGGCAAAACAGAAGACAGCTATAGCTGGCTAGATGTTGCCCAATTAGCATGGCTGTTACTGTTGCACCCAAGCTAAAGCTGATTCATTCTAAAGTGTCATTTTTACATTAGAAAACGTAGCTGATGTAAAAAATAACCAATGACCGTTTATGGTATTTGGTGGCAGTCACGTGCCCATTCTGATTAATATGATTTTCTAATTGCCATTGTAACTTTAAACGTGTCATTATAACAACAACATATATATTATTTTGTTTATAGAATATGCTTTCAAAGCCATAAACCAAGGTGGACTCACATCGGTAGCAGTCAGGGGGAAGGACTGTGCGATTGTTGTAACACAGAAGAAAGTGCCGGTATGTTGATGCACCAACACTTGAAGTTTCCACTGTGATGTAAATGTACTGATCATGAGGTGACTGAACGTGGTTAACGGGGCTTGCTCTTCGCATAAATCAAAAGAATATACCGACAGACAATGAGCCCTCCAAACACAGTCTAAAAACTGTTTGCCTCTGCATGTCAGCAACACCTGCACCTGATTAGGGCCAGGGTTAAATACCCCTCCCTGTAACCATGGTAACCAAGGCCTTGATTGACAAGTCCTTAAATGACAGCACAGAATAGATTCATGGCTCTTACAATACAGTTTAATCTTCCAAATGTGCCAATAGTCGGACGAAATATGATGTCTACTCAATTAGACAGTGTCTAATACATACAGTAACAGTACACCTCCGTCTTTTGAACCTTTCTCTTCCTCGTGGCAGGACAAGCTTCTAGATGCTTCCACAGTCACCCACCTCTACAAAATAACAGACAATATCGGATGTGTGATGTCTGGGATGACAGGTACAAACTGATTCAGTGGTGGTGCTTAAACCTTATATGCTCCATATACACCTATGCACATTGCTCACCCTTGCTGCATGTCTCACGACAGCTGACAGTCGGTCCCAGGTCCAGCGAGCTCGCTATGAATCCGCCAACTGGCAATACAAGTACGGCTACGAAATCCCAGTGGACATGCTCTGTAAGAGAATGGCAGACCTCTCACAGGTCTACACACAGAACGCCGAGATGAGGCCACTGGGCTGCTGTAAGTGAATCTTTGTAAGTTTCTGGTGTTTGTAATAATAAGCTTTCTAGGCATGCACCTTTTGTACAGTTAACCCATTCAAACCAGCAAAGCATCAGTGTAATTTTAGATTGTAGCTATAGACGAATTCACAGAGGGGTGCCCTGGGCACGGCCATTACTGAGGGGTAATCCATGGTGTAGCTAATCAGTGCTGCTGCGCTTAATGGTACACCTTGTAGCAACTCATAATGTAATAACTGCTCATGATGTAATAAAGGCTCAAAAAGGCTCATAATGTAATAAGTTAAATGTAATAAAAACTAATAATGTAATAATCAGCTCATAATGTAATAAAATCATGAGCGCATAACGTAATAACAGATTTTTCTATAAAAGACGTGTTACGTTATGAGTTGCTACAATAGGCAGCTCATAATGTAATAAAAGTTCATAATGTAATAATGGCCCATATTGGTGAGAAAAGTTTTACACTGTCATTGTTATTACCTCTGTTGACAAATGTAGACTTTCATATGGCCCATATAGTCTTACACTGTCATTGTTATTACCTCTGTTGACAAATGTAGACTTCCATATGGCCCATATAGTCTTACACTGTCATTGTTATTACCTCTGTTGACAAATGTAGACTTTCATATGCCCATATTGTCTTACACTGTCATTTGTATTACCTCTGTTGACAAATGTAGACTTTCATATGGCCCATATAGTCTTACACTGTCATTGTTATTACCTCTGTTGACAAATGTAGACTTTCATATGGCCCATATAGTCTTACACTGTCATTGTTATTACCTCTGTTGACAAATGTAGACTTCCATATGGCCCATATAGTCTTACACTGTCATTGTTATTACCTCTGTTGACAAATGTAGACTTTCATATGGCCCATATAGTCTTACACTGTCATTGTTATTACCTCTGTTGACAAATGTAGACTTTCATATCGTCACCTTATTAAACTAATTAAACTAAAAATATGAAAAAATATGACTATTGACATACAAATAAAGGTGTATGTCAATCATGTAACATGTAAGGATAAAATGACTTAGGCCAATATCTGAACATGCCATTTTAACTTAGGCAATTATAAACGTTATTTAGGCCAAATTACTTCTGCAGTAAGTGACTTAGGCAAAATGTTTTATTCCAATTACTTTTAATAAACCATGGTTTAGGGTCAGCCACAGAGTGTTTAAAATAATATCAGAGAACAAAAAGACATTTGACACTGAAGGGGGGTGAATGGGAGTGAATTTGGAGTGAATGAGACTGAATGGGAGGTACTGTTACTATGGGACTGATACTATGGGAGTGAATGGGACTGAATGGGAGGTACTGTTACTATGGGACTGATACTATGGGAGTGAATGGGACTGAATGGGAGTGGCAGTCCCATAGTAACAGTACCTCCCATTCACTCCCTTTCACTCTGAATGGGAGTGAATGAAAGTGACAGTCCCATAGTAACAGTACCTACCATTCATTCCCTTTCACTCTGAATGGGAGTGAATGGGAGTGACAGTCCCATAGTAACAGTACCTCCCATTCACTCCCATTCACTCCGATTCAGTCCCATTCACTCCCCCATTCACTCCTATTCACTTTTATTCACTCCAATTCAGTCACATAGTAACAGTACACCCCATTAACTCCCATTCAGTCCCATAGTAACAGTACCTCCCATTCAGTCACATTCCCTCCCATTCAGTCACATTCAGTCTCATAGTAACAATACCTCCCATTCACTCCCATGCACTCCCATAGTATCAGTCCCATAGTAACAGTACCTCCCTTTCAATCCCATTCAGTCCCATAGTAACAGTACCTCCCATTCAGTCCCATTCACTCCAGATAGGGTCAGCCACAGAGTGTTTAAAATAATATCAGAGAACAAAAAGACATTTGACACTGAAGGGGAGTGAATTTGGAGTGAATGGGAGTGAATTTGGAGTGAATGGGAGGTACTGTTACTATGGGACTGATACTATGGGACTGAATGGGAGTGACAGTCCCATAGTAACAGTACCTCCCATTAGTAAATGAGAGTGACAGTCCCATAGTAACAGTACCTACCATTTACTCCCATTCACTCCCTTTCACTCTGAATGGGAGTGAATGGGAGTGACAGTCCCATAGTAACAGTACCTCCCATTCACTCCAATTCAGTCCCATTCACTCCCCCATTCACTCCCATTCACTTTTATTCACTCCCATTCAGTCACATAGTAACAGTACACCCCATTCAGTCCCATTCACTCCTATCGTGTCAGTCCCATAGTAACAGTACCTCCCATTCAGTCACATTCCCTCCCATTCACTCCCATAGTATCAGTCTCATAGTAACAATACCTCCCATTCACTCCCATGCACTCCCATAGTATCAGTCCCATAGTAACAGTACCTCCCTTTCACTCCCATTCAGTCCCATAGTAACAGTACCTCCCATTCAGGCCCATTCACTCCAAATTCACTCCCATTCACTCCCCTTCAGTGTCAAATGTCTTTTGTTCTCTGATATTATTTTAAACACTCTGTGGCTGACCCTAAACCATGGTTTATTAAAAATAATTGGAATAAAACATTTTGCCTAAGTCACTTACTGCAGAAGTAATTTGGCCTAAATAACGTTTATAATTGCCTAAGTTAAAATGGCATGTTCAGATATTGGTCATTTAGTCATTTTATCCTTACATGTTACATGATTGACATACACCTTTATTTGTATGTCAATAGTCATATTTTTTCATATTTTTAGTTTAATTAGTTTAATAAGGTGACGATATGAAAGTCTACATTTGTCAACAGAGGTAATAACAATGACAGTGTAAGACTATATGGGCCATATGAAAGTCTACATTTGTCAACAGAGGTAATAACAATGACAGTGTAAGACTATATGGGCCATATGAAAGTCTACATTTGTCAACAGAGGTAATAACAATGACAGTGTAAGACTGTATGGGCCATATGAAAGTCTACATTTGTCAACAGAGGTAATAACAATGACAGTGTAAGACTATATGGGCCATATGAAAGTCTACATTTGTCAACAGAGGTAATACAAATGACAGTGTAAGACTATATGGGCCATATGAAAGTACATTTGTCAACAGAGGTAATAATAATGACAGTGTAAGACTATATGGGCCATATGAAAGTCTACATTTGTCAACAGAGGTAATAACAATGACAGTGTAAGACTATATGGGCCATATGAAAGTCTACATTTGTCAACAGAGGTAATAACAATGACAGTGTAAGACTTTTCTCACCAATATGGGCCATTATTACATTATGAACTTTTATTACATTATGAGCTGCCTATTGTAGCAACTCATAACGTAACACGTATTTTATAGAAAAATCTGTTATTACGTTATGCGCTCATGATTTTATTACATCATGAGCAGTTATTACATTATGAGTTGCTACACACCTCAGTAATGGCCACACCCAGGCAAGCCTCTGTGAATTTGTCTATACATACTACACATTGGTTGGCTATTAAAAAATAGCAGATATTTTCATGCCACATTATGAGCGTTTGTATATGCTATTTTGGAAAGTTTCTGCAAATCTTTTAATATATATATTTTTTTAAAGTAAACATTTTAAACTCAAATCTTTGCTTCTGGCCAAAATATATCTCCTTAGATATAGAGTTAGAGTTAGAAGACTTTCGTAAAATCAGCCTCAGGCCTTAATGGTTTTAAGTGATGGTGGCTCATCAGTGGCAGTCAACCTCCAATATGAGTTTACTTACCTAGTCGTCTTTCAGCAACAATTATCTCAATTGCTCTGATAGTTGCTAATCACAAAACAAGCCCTAATTAACTGTAATGCTCTTCCAAAGTGACAGACTTTAAACTGTGTTGCCCAGGCATGGTAGTGATTGGTGTCGATGCGGAGAACGGCCCTCAGGTGTACAAGTGTGATCCGGCGGGCTACTACTGTGGCTTCAAGGCCACCGCCGCCGGGGTCAAGCAGACAGAAGCCACCAGTTTCCTGGAGAAGAAAGTCAAGAAGAAACTCGACTGGACGTTTGAACAAACGATCGAGGTACACATGCTGCTGTAGAATAAGAGCCTGGAGATGTACAGTAGCCTATGTTGGTACTGTAGGAACATGAAGATGTCCCTGTCATTCTGGGAAGATCCTGACTACAGAAATTATTAAAAAGATTTGTTATAATAACAATGCCAGGTGCTTCTTTAAAGTGGCAATATAAAGCACATCAACACATACACACTTGACTTCTTTTATTACTATTATAATACTCAAAGGAAAATAAACCATTGCCATGTCCTCCACAGGGATTATACTGTTCGTACCTACAGTCTGTATGGTTCGTACAGAAGATTATATGATTTGGCTGTGCATATATACCACATCTTATAAGTATTTACAGCACCTTTCTTAAACTGTGTTTATAATGTGCTTTGTAGACAAAATAAACTAAATTACAAAAGAGATGAAGCTAAATAAAATAAGAATAGATAGAAAAGAATAATAAATAGAAAGTAAATACAAATATATTTTCACAGCACTAACTCACAACTGTTTGTCCCAATTGTTATAGTACTACCGGACAGTCCATTTCGTTCTATTTGTACACTCAGACTCTTCATACTTCATAGTTAAATGAAGTACATTGTACTGTGTACATGTGAAGGGATGTACTGTGATGTGCCGAGGTGGTCATTATTGGTCTTGCTACAGTGTGAGACAGGACGCCTGACAGCCTCTCTGACGTCTGTCAGCCTCTGTTTATTTTATCACTGGCTTACGTATCCCACCTATTTTACAGCAAATACTTTTACAACAAATATTGCTTGTCTTTATCTTTCAAGCTGCCGCTTCTATATCATCGTAAACAGAGACAGAACAGCTGTCTATTATGATGGGGAACAATTGTACTATTGTGTCTGTTAATGATTAATTAATCAGTGTCTGTTAATGATTAATCAATCAGCTGTAAGTGTAAATGACTGAATATTCCCATGCAGGGTCGATAAAGTTCCGTCCAATCTGATCTGATCTCTCTCTCTCTCCCCAACAGACGGCCATCTCCTGTCTGTCTACAGTTCTTTCCATTGATTTCAAGCCCTCTGAGCTGGAGGTGGGAGTTGTCACAACGCAGGACCACAAGTACAGGTAAAGCTGTGGAATGCTCTCCTCCTGGCAGTCAGAATGGCTGACTCACTCCCTACTTTCTGCCTCAGTCTGAGAAATCACCTCACCCCCTAGCACTCGTCATTCCTTGTATCACGTCTATTTTGATAGATGCTAGTTAGGAATGGTGCAGATACGTGTCAGTTACACATTCACATTATGTTATGTGCCAGGAACAATTCTACGTGATAGGGACATAAGGAGTGGCGGTGGGTCAGTTCGAACCCGGGCTCCACCAGAGTTGGTGTCGGAAGTGTCCTTGGGCATGACTCTGAACCCCTAATTGCTCCCAATGAGCAGGTTGGTGCCTTACATGGTTTCCGCCGCCATCCGTGTATGAATGTGTGCGTGAATGGGTAAATGTAATGCACAATCTCTGTAAAGCGCCTTGGATAAAGGCGCTATATATATATATATATTTAAATGCACCATTTACCATTTATTCCTGTTCCCTAATGTCTAACATTCCCTCAACGTGTCTTTACAACTTCTGTATGTCCTGTTTTTAGGACTAAATGTGTAAATGTGATATCTTAATGTCTTCCTTCAGGATGCTGACAGAGTCTGAGATCGATGTCCATCTGATGGCCCTGGCAGAGAGAGACTGAGCTAGGTGAGACCCACCTCACCTGATGGAGCAAGTTAGAGCATGATGGGATATGTAGTTTCCCCATTGGCGATATCTTTGTTTGCTGTACAGTGTACACCCCCCCCCCCCCTGTTTCATTGAACAATAAACATTTTGTAGTAAAGATTAACTTGTTTGCTGTACATTTACCCTCCTGTTTCAATAAAGGATTTTTGGAAGTTTTCGGATTAGAAATGAATAACCGCTAGTTAAATGTCACACCGTGTGTGAAGGTTTGGTTTTTGAATTTTACAATATTTACATTCATGCTCTAAAATGTTGGTGGCTGTAATTTTATGCACAGAAATTGAACAGACATAATTATTCCATGGCATTGCAATCTAAGCTCTATTTGGTTAGTGGTGTTCTTGTTCAATTAGTCAAATTTAGAAGTAGGGGAAATTGAGGTTTCTTGAGCTGTGCAAGCACATCTCTGCCTGTGAGCTTCCTGTTGTGGTTCTGAAACTCACATGACATCGCTGTGAGTACTTTACTACAAGCCCACCCATTTCGTTTAAAGTTTACTTTTCAAATCACCGGACATTAGAAATCTGTCCATGTGTAAGTGTGTTCCATGTAGCGTTCTGTTAAAGAGTAAAGACACATGCACTTATAATTCCCTGGCCTTTGTACGTTTGATGATTTATTACTGTGGTTATTTAGAAAATCATGTCATTCTAGGAAGAAATATGGCTCAGCATTTCTGTCTGAGTCCATCTAGGTCAGCATTTTGTGTGGCCTCATTCAGCACCTTGTGATCAGAGGTGATGGACTTAAACTTGTCAACAGCTCGCACACCGGGGGTTTTCATTCCACTTCCTCCAGTTGCACTCACACCCCCACCCGTTCCTCTTCTCTCTGGCTCTCATATAAAATTAAAACGCATCCTCTGTGTTGAGTACTTTTGGAATAAAACCCCAGTGTTCTCCATTTCTGTGGCCAGGAGTGGGTGTCAGTTGTCCTTTGACAAAATTCTCAAGAGTCCCAAAGATTCACAAGACTGCCAGGTAAATCCTGCTGTCCTTCAGGAATAACACGTGCTTCTCCTGTGGGGAAAGAATGGGTCACCTGAAGAATAGGAACCGCTGAGTCTTTTGTTAGAGCACGGATGAGTCAGACCTCTTGGAAAATCCCCTGGGAGTACAGTACACTGAGTACAGGTCTACAGCCTGGTTGATGTTTACAGCCCCAATTACAGGCTAGATTTACATACAGTACATTGCTACGAGTTTAGCTCAGGGACTTTTTCATCTGTGCCACAAGTTGAGGAGAGGTCAGTTGATTGGGACACAATGCTAGTGGTGAGGTAAACATGGATGGTAAGGTGAGATACAAAAAGGGGCTACTGGCAAATAGATAAATACATTACTACTGTCTACTGATAGTAGATAGTACACACCTATCAGCTGAGAAGGAAACCTTTCTTCCCACACACCACTGACATTTCCTAACTTAGGAAGTAGAGTGCACACTACAATTCCCATCTTGGTAAAAAGGAATATTTCCTCTTGAAAATGTCCTGGGTATTTCTAGTAACTACTACTGATTCCTAAATGCATATTCTGTGGTACAGTAGAGTGGAATAGTACAGATTGTTCCTCTTATGCCGCCCAGGGACTTTCAATGCTGACTCAGAAACCTACTGACCTCGCCCCTGCAAGGAAATCCCACACTTTCAAGAGTGTGAGGGTGAGATTCATTCAAAAGTTTGGTAACAAAAAAAAGTACCATGACTCCTTTCTTCCTTGTTGCTGTTTCACATTGTTTAGTGCT
This sequence comes from Protomyctophum parallelum, assembly GCF_964188405.1. Taxonomy (NCBI): domain Eukaryota; kingdom Metazoa; phylum Chordata; class Actinopteri; order Myctophiformes; family Myctophidae; genus Protomyctophum; species Protomyctophum parallelum. Next base: position 25,399,488 of record NC_139717.1, read on the forward strand.
GGTACACTGAGACTCATGGGCACTATGTTCCCCCACAGGGGCACTATGTACCCCACAGAAAGAAATTAAACCCATTATGGAGCAGTTAATTGGGAAAGGAAACAAATCGGTCAAAGCCATTCATTTTCATAAAAGCTTATTTTATTCATAATGATTCCTTTTCTTCCTCAATAGTGTTTGGATTCACAATGAAAAATGTATTCACAAGTATAAAAATATATATCTGTGTATTTCTATTTACAATATATTATATTTATTTATATCTACATGTCTGTTTTCTGTTATATACACATTCATAGAAAGACTTTTTGAGGCCAGAGTCTTCTTGTATTGTCTTGCATCCTTGGACCGTTCTGACTTCTGTGATCTGGACTGGACTTGACCAGAATAGACAGACACTGTCTTCTGTCTTCATATGTGGCCCCATTGGCCAGATCTGGACCTTTGGACACGACCAGTGACCTCTCCTGGCTAGGTTGAGGACGGACCCCACCCACACTCATGCTGGACTGTGGTTACACCAACCACAAGCATCTTCTACACCACCAGGACTGGAAGGCGTCTTTTACTTTCCAAACTTTATATCATCATACATCTGTGGAAACAAACAGAAGAAATGCCATTCAGAATATATCCAATTATGCAACTTACTGTAATAATGTCAGAATCAGTATTGCAGACATTATGATACAGACAAGTGTTTACTTATATTCTATCATTTATAATTATGAGATTCATTGAGTGGCTTTGAGTAAAATGTCTGTATCAAGCTTGTATAAACCCTAGATCATTCTGTTAGCAGCACCGACTGACCTCTTCATCAGAAAAGTTCAGCTCCTCTTCGTCGCTCTCATCCGAATCGCTGGGCAACTCCCTCAGGCTGCAGGACGTTTTCTCGTACAGTTGGCAGCGGATGTCCTCGTTGTGGCGGCCATAGGTCAAGTGGTACGGCGTGTAGCCCCCGTACGTGAGGCAGTTGACGTCGGCGTTGAGGGCGAGGAGACAGCGGACCAGAGTGGGGTTCTGGAGGTCCACAGCTAGATGGAGTGCTGTCCGGCCACTGCACTGTTCCTGCACGAAACACATGGAAAAATAACGTCAGTTCCCTTTCTGCATGTGATAGAGTATTTAGATGTTCTTTTTCTTAAGATACTGTGTTTTATGTATGAATTGACTTATTCTTTTTCAGTTGCATGCTGTTACTGTACTGCTGTGTACGGTTTCTGGAAGAGGGCATAGCAAAACCTACCTGGGCATTAATATCGGCACCAAGCTGGACAAGGCTTTCCACCAATGAAAGGTAGCCATTGACGGATGCTAGGTGAAGGCAGTTCTGTCCTGTGAAAGAAAACGGAAGAGTGGGTCAGATTACTTGCATGTGTGTGTGTGTGCGACTGTGCGCACAAATATTCATATATACGCTTTTGCACTTGTTGTTGACATCGACCTGTATACAGACCACAATAACCCATTCCAAGCGAGACGAGAATATGCCAGACACTTACCACTGTAGTTGGGGTATGTCATGATGGAGCCGAGGTGGCGGGAGCTATTCTGGGTGATGACGTTGAAGCATGTGAGGGAGCCCTTCTTGCAGGCGATGTGGAGCGCCGTGTTCCCACTGTTGTCTGCTAGCCGGGGGTCACAGCCGGCCTTCAGGAGCTTCTCCACCAGCTGGGCCTGCTCAGTGATCACTGCTAGGTGGAGTGCAGTCTGGGGGGTGGGGTGCATATACATGAGTCTCAATACAATGTGCAGAGTTATAGGCCTATTTTCTTTTGCAGTGGGCATTATGATAGCATTGTATGTAGACATAGCACTCTATAGTATATAGATATTCCACTGTTAGGTTCTTATAGCTTATGATTCACTCTGACTATTTATATATATATATGTATTACCATGTTTTTGTTCTTGCTTACTGTAAATTGCTCTGCTAAATGCCTAAATTGTGTGTGTGTGTGTGTGTGTGTGTGTGTGTGTGTGTGTGTGTGTGTGTGTAGGGGGGGGGGGCAACAAACTAGAATCCCCAGTCATTAACATTACTGAGTTTTTGTTGTTGTTTTACCTGTCTTTGGTGGTTCTGTGCGTTGAGGAATGGGTGATTGTGTGACAACTTGATCATCTGGTTGGCGTGTTCGGTGGCTTCATGAATAATGGCCAAGTGAAGAAACCTGTGAGTTGTTGGGAGGAGGGGGAGGGGGGCAGAGAGAGAGGAAGGGTTATTATTAAAATAGTGCCTTTCAAAGAATACGCAGTCTCAGAGGAAGCGGTTTCAGACATTTTAAAAAGGAGCTAGGGGAAAAAAGAACAAAGCCCGAGTGAGCAGCCGAGCGTTTCGCAATAATGGACTTTTCTCGGGTTCTTTCCACCAGTTGTGGCTTGACACATCTGACGCTTTATCAGTTACTGGCGCGGCGCCAGGGACTTTCCTGAACGCGCACAGCGGACTACAGGCTCCGCCCATTATGTGCTCAGTGCCAAGACACACGCACATACACAGTTACACGCGCGCGCACACACACACACTAGTGTAGACATTGCATCCAGTTGTGACGACCCGTTTTCCTACTATTTCTGTCATTAATTTACATGGTTGCTTTTTTGTAGTTGCGTAAATCTGCATGCTGGTCCGAATGCATTTGATTTGCACAACAATGTGTGGTTGCAGGATTATCATGCCAAAATGACAGACTTGCAAAAAAGAAAAAACATTATCTCTACATTGATATTTGTTTGCAAACGTTTTAATTTCGTACAGTAGGCCTAAATATTAGATTAAACTTACGTATCACCGTCCTCTGTGACTGCAGTTCTCCAGGGTTCGTAATCATTCGGGCTGGTGGTGGGCTCGCTATTATAACTCGACACCAGACTCAGCTCCTCAAAGTCGTTGGCCAGCTCTTCTTTCAATGAATCCAGGCCACTGTCAAAACGGTCGTCTTGGCAAGGTAACGTTTTCCCGTGTTTGGGCTCCATATCATCTTCGAAGTTGTAATCCATTTGGTTGTGATTCGACACTCTATATACGTCCATGTTTGTCGAGAGGGTTATAGTTGAGTTATCCTTTACTTATGCGAGCGAGGGGGTCAGAGAGTAGAATGCTGTGCTCGGAAGGAGGTGCTTGCTTTTGTTCACTTGGGGGAGGAGCTGGGGATTTCCATTTTCCAACCAAGTAGGGAAATCACAAGTATTTGTGCTTTTTTGAGAAAATCCCCCCCCCCCTTAAATAATAATATACCCAGAATTGTAGTTTCCTATTAGACACATATTCGTGGTGTTTCAGGGCCATGCTATTAATGTTAATAACACTGTGACTGTGTTCCAAATTGTTAATGACAAAATAACTACATTGTTATTATCAATCATGAGTAGTCATTCTATCATGTGCAAAACTTCATTTGGTTTCACTTCTTGTACCTGCTGTGAGTATAGCCAAGTTGACAAATAAATAAACCCCTCTTGAAGTAACAAACAAAAGCTGCATTGACCATCATTGGGTCTACAAAGTAAACAGTACTTTTAGACGGGCCAGTTAAATTACCCTATTATACTCATCATAAAGGGTATCTTTATCACATTTCAGGCAATAAGAATGATAGTGATAATGATAATAATAATTCTGAAGAATTTTGAATTAAAGCCAACAACAGTAGGCCAAAAATGGTCATCACTGATACTGCATAACTTCATGTAGTATGCAGGGTTTGTTACACCTTTTTAATAGTGAAATTCAACACTTACAGGGTCCCTAATCCAGTACTTTTAGTTTTTGTGTTTTGTAAGGGTGATTTTTTTTTAATCTGTAGCAGTGTATAGCAAACATGGGACGAGAAAAGTGCATTCCATTTAGTTTAACTGCAGGGGGGTTGGAAAAGATTCAAGCAATTCTCTCTACAGTGCAAATCCTCTCATTTCACTTCAATCTCCTTGAAGTGTGCTTTATCTATCCCTTGCAGTTTGACTGCCAAGTGGCAATATGGAGCATTCAAGCAAACACTTGTCATATTGCCTAAGTCTGCATACCTAAGTAATGAATTGTTATGAATATGATGGTGAATATTGTGTGCTCTTTTGTGCAAAATAATAAAACTATTTTAGTTGCAAACGGCTTGATCTTGTATATATAGGCTATATTATGGCATGCCCAAAATAGGGTATGAATTAAAAGTAATTCCAAATCAATATACAGCATTATGTAATTGAATGGGTGCACACATACAGTTACATAAAATACACACAAAATATATCAAATAAATTCATGGGAGGCAAGAAGTTTAACATTTTTGACAAGGTTACAGTAGCCTGCAGACCGATGACCGTATGGAGACATGTCATGCATAGGAGGGGAGGAACATTGTGAATGTCCTCATGGAGACTCCCCTGTGAAACACAACAATGTGCATTCCACAATAGGTTGTTCTGGACTTACCCTTCTAGAATTGCAAATGCCTGACATGCCTCTGGAAACAAAATACTGCGGAGAACAGGTCTGATCCTGGAAACCACTGTATTGGGAAAAGCACAACATTTCACGTTTTCTTGTGCTCTTATGTAAGTGTTTTGACTAATATTTGTGTCGAATACATTTGACACGTTTATTCGCATATCACATTTTATACAGGGGGAAATTGGTAAAATATCACTTGTACAGTAGACTACAACCTTCAGTAAATTCCCTTGCAGTATGGAGAAAAGTGTCTCCCCTTTTTTGCAAACTTTTCCTATGTGATTCTGCAAATGTTTTAATATCAGACCAATAATGAACTAATTATGTGAATATTTTGGGAGTGTCAATGAGGAAACTCCTTTTCTCTTGCATAAGCAAAGTACAAAGTGCGTGACTGCACCTATGCCGGTCTGTCGCACTGACATTTGAACTGACATCCCCAGGGCTGATTCTGTTTGCACTGTGCTTATTGAGATCATAGCAACCGTATCCAAGGGCAATAATACATTCACACCTGTAAGGGGCGATACTCAGTCTGAGCTGATACTCTACAAACTCACACATAAGAAATGCCCTAATACACGCCCAAACATTGTATTTGTATGTGTGTGAATGTGCGTCATGTCAGATAAACATCGACCACTTGTGCATGCAGGCACTCTCTTCTCTGATTGAGTTGCTCTCTTCTGAATGACGTGTATGCTTTGAATTCCTGAAATTTTTATTCTTCCAAATCTTTTAGGACAAAGTGTACTGACTTTTATTTCCCCTCCTAACTGTGTCAATCTATAAAAGTATAGGCCCAGGCCGTAGCGTAACGGTCTGGGCACCGGACTGGTGATCCAGTCGCGGTGTGCCGCGGGTTCGACTCCCGAACCCGACACAGCCTTTACCGCATGTCATCCCCCCATCTCTCTCCCGTTTCCTGTCAGCCTACTATCTGTCCCTTAAAAAATCAATAAAAGGCGTAAGCCGCAAAAAAAAATCTTAAAAAAAAAAAAATCTATAAAAGTATAGTGTGTGACTGTGTGCGTGCATACTAGTGTATATTGTGGATGTGTGGTGTAGACATTTGAAATTCAGGAACTTCCACTTTACGTCTCTGAACAAAATATTGACGAACTGTGGAAGTGCCACCACTTGCCTTGTGTTTACTAGTTGCTATGGACACCAACCACAGGTAAATCACTGCACGCTAATACAGTTTTTCAGTATACCGTTGTTCAGTATATCACCATTAGGAATGAGATCCCTGCCAATTTCTACAACAATGTCTACAACATTTCAGTTAGTTTTATTTGCTTATGTGTATAATCTACTTTTAAACTTTACAACTTTAGGGGTAAGCATTCTGAAAAGCATGACAGGAATTTCACTCTGTAGGGCAGAAACAATACAACTTTACATTGTTGTTGAACAGAGTGCACTCTGTCTGAGACAATGTCACACGGTCAGCTGCTTTATTGCTGACCATTCTACAATCATCGCTCAAAGCATGATTCATACTTCATAGAACGCTGTTATTTGCACATTTACAAACTTACAAAGCAATGCATTTTGAATTTGTCGAGCAGCTATTTTCTTATAGCATTAATGCTCCTTCATCACTAATTGTGTTTCGCTGCTGAGAAAATACACAATAATGTGTCATTTATGTTACGGTTTCCAGTTCCAACTTTTGACCTGCTTGACAGTTGAAAATAGAATGCTGACATAGCATTTTAGCTACCAAGATCCAGATGTGTAATGTTGTCACATGTCATTCACAGCTACTTCTATCGGAAAGGACGATATTACTCCGCTATTTCAGAAATCACTCAGTGGACATTGCAAGTCTGTCTCATAGTCATTTGACAAAACTGCGGAAAAGCAGTTTCCATTTCTATTTATGGGAGATTATACGTACCCACTGGTGGCACAACACATTTGTACCCACAGCTCACAATGAGTCTCCCACTTTATATAGTTTCTACATGTGTGGGGATATTTGAAAATGTGTATGTTTAGTATTTATTATCTTATGTCATATTATCCCATTACGTGATCTGTATTCATTTGTTAGTCATTTCCTTAGTGCGACTTCACTGAAATGCTATCAAAGCAATGTATTAATTCAGCAACACTGATGTAATGGGACCGTGCAATTATGTATGCCTGTGTTATCTTGTTTTACATGTGACATTGGTTTCAGTTTGATTACAGACAGGGATGACGACAT
>NC_139717.1:25408655-25433655 GCF_964188405.1 Protomyctophum parallelum
CTGTGCGGGCAGCGACCGGGAGCCAGTGGAGGGAGCGGAGCAGGGGGGAGACATGTGAGAATTTTGGCTGGTTGAAGACCAAGCGAGCTGCGGCATTTTGGATCAGCTGGAGAGGCTTAAGTGCACATGCTGGTAGGCCAGTAAGGAGGGAGTTACAATAGTCGAGTTTTGACAAGACTGTTGTCTGGATTAGGAGCTGGGCTGATTCCTGGGTGAGGAACGGTCTAATTCGTCGTATATTATAGAGTGTGAACCTACAGGATCGAGTGACAGCTGTGATGTGAGCTTTGAACGAGAGCTGACTGTCCAGGACAACACCGAGGTTCCTGGCTGTTTGGACAGACGTTACCAGGGCGTTGTCTACGGAGATAGTTAGCTCCCGCATAGGGCAGGACTTAGATGGGAAGAAGAGAAGCTCAGTCTTGTCTGGGTTCAGCTTGAGGTGATTGGAGGACATCCACTGTGAGATGTCAGCCAGGCATGCAGTGATGCGCTCTTCCACCTGAGTGGCAGAGGGGGGGAAGGATAGAAACAGTTGTGTGTCATCGGCGTAGCAGTGATATGTATGAAATGTTCATTTGAAAAAACCTTTTCCCACTACTTCAGATCACTAGGGAAGATTGACATTCTCTATTACAGTTGGCAAATGATCCAAGAGACAACTTATTGCATTGTAATATTAAGATCATGCCAGGATATGCATGGGAGTTTGGCAACTTTGCCTAAAAGCACTATTTGGTAATTACATTAAAAATGTTTCCCCAACCACTGAAAGGCCTATACTCAACAAAAACACAGCAGTCTGATACGTTTAAATGGATCTCGCCGCTAGCCTGAAGAAATTATAGTTTTTTGTTTGTTGTGTGTTTAAAAATGGTCACGGTCACCTTCTAGGTCAATTAAGGTCCAAATGTACAAACGGCCATTATGTCAGGCTGTTGGTCAAGGACTGGAAGGCTCCATCTGCACCTGCACCGTCCCTCTGGGATGCCTCCATGGGACTATTGGCCGCTTACGAGCGACTGTCATACAGGCTGCTCAATAGGATGGACGACTATGACTTAAAATGGGGCTTTTACCATATGCACGTATCAGGACTCTGATTATTAGTGTCTGGCTCTGAGTGAGCTCTGAACGGGCTGCAACTTTGGAAAAATACACTGAAGGAATGTCTGGAATTGGGGCTGGGGTGGACTGCGGGATATTTGTTTTGTTATGCATTTCTTTGGTTTTGTCTGTGTCAATGTATATACTAAAGAAAATTAATAAAGTACAAATCATAAAAAAATTAAGGTCCAAATGTTATACAGTAAATGACCATATCTCAAGAACAGAAACAGGGCATTTTGGTCTTCACCCTCTAATTTGCTCTGTTGCCTGACTTCATCTTGGTGGATACTGCATAGACATATAGGCTAGCCCTTATGCTATGACTTTTGTTGTAGCATATTTTACCACGTTATTCTTCATCATGTTCTCTTTATAATACATTACTCTAGTCTAGTCTGTTATTGTAATGATTCATTCCATTTAAACAGTCTTTGACGTTTGTGGCTTTTAAATTGGCAAGTGTCATTATCATGCTTGCCTAGTTTATGGTGCAAGCCAGGGATATTTGTGGGATGAATCACATAATTATTCCTCAACTGGATTGCATTGGATACAAATCCAACGATGAAGGGAGTTCATTATCAAAGACATATCGCCCTCGTGTGGTACAATTTGAAACGACAGACTCCAGTTGTAATGTGCTTTGTTTAAAAATGGTTTGTATGCTAAAAGTTTAAGTCCACATGTTTAGGCGGCATTAGGGCTATGGACCAGAGCTACAGCTGGACCAAACTACACTGACGTCGTGTTTGGCCAGATCCTCTAAAATAATACACAAGTTGATCGACTTTGATATTCAAATAAGATAATAAATATAAAAAGATCTCATATATGATTCTTGATTCTAGCTATAACGTCAATATAGTACAAACATGTCGACTCATAGGCTACCATAGCATTTAATTGAAAATTGATCGAGGACCCTTATGTAAAGTCTGGTTTTACCCTCTTAGAAGATTTTATGTTGACCTGTACTTGAAATTCTATTGTTCTATTCTACAAACTGATAATAAAAATAAAGTCCAATCAATCAATCAATCAATCAATCAATCAATCAATCAATCAATCAATCAATCAATCAATCAATCAATCAATCAATCAATCAATCAATCAATCAATCAATCAATCAATCAATCAATCAATCAATCAATCAATCTAGCCTACGCGAGTGTCTACTCTAAACTATATAGCTACGATGTATAAACTAACAAGGTTTAACAAGGATTTGCACAATGTGTTGAAACCAGCGGGTCCCTCGGTTGCCTGGCAACTGAACTAGCTATAAACGTCTAATGATGAATTGAACAATGTGGACCCTGTTGTAAACAAGTGTAATGCTTAATTGGGTCGTCCACTCACAGTTGACAGTCTTTGTATTGAGTTTGTGCTTAAAATGTACTGTAAATTCTACAAACTGTTAATAAATATTTCAATCAATCAATCAAAACCCTGATGTAATAATGCATCCACGACACCAGAGCTTTCCGCAGCACCTGTGGAAAGCGTGCTTTTGATTTACTGCTCACTGCCCCTAAATCCGTCCAAAAGCCCCGCCTACTGTATCCGGCCATTTGCGTGGTCACGTTCACATCATGCACGCACTATTTCCGACCGTATCCGCTCTAGACCGGATCAGCCATCTGCAAAGTGAATCGATCCCAGTCGGTATGGTGGGTTTGTTGTGTGCAGGGTAGACTACTCCCGTGATTGGTCGTCGGTGGCGGTGGCCATGTTTTCTGTGTCTAGTAGAGATATGTGGCTACTGGCTAGCCGGGTTAGCAGTCCTCTATAGTTGTACATAGGATTTATTTCCCCCCCCCTTTAGGTCAACATTAACGTTCACAACAAACATCTCACTCTCCCCGGCATCGACGCAACAATGCCGGTTCACTCCCGGGAGTCACGCGAGTCGAAGAAGGAGAGTAATAACCACGAAGACATGGAGGTGGATTTTCCCGACCAGGACGGCAGCAGTACAGACGAAGAGGACACCGTCAGCTCGTCCGTGTCTGAAGATGGAGACAGCTCGGGTAAAAAGAGATCACATTATATGCGCACAATTCAACTTTACCACCGTAAAAATCTCATTTGACTGTTCAGCTCAAGCGAACAGTTGTCAGATGATGAGAGTGAAAAATATAAACCCCAATGGGAATTGCGTGACCGGTCTCGGGACACACTGCAAGTGGTGATGTTCGATATTATAATTTGATGGTGACATGACATCAACATAACATGAAAGACTACTGTAACTGGAGGTGAATTAAAAGCATTTTGTTGATTTGCCTAGACTAGAGGCAGGTAGCCGTATATTGATGCTGAACCTGTCTTTTCCGGTCTCCCTCCCTATGTGGTGTGAACAGAGATGGACGACGAAGACTGCGAGAGGAGGAGGATGGAGTGCCTTGATGAGATGACCACACTGGAGAAGCAATTCACAGACCTGAAAGAACAGTAGGCGCATGCTCTGTCCAATTAACAAGCATCACATTTACTGTTGATTACTCCTTTTGTCCAGAAAGGGCATTAGTTCCCTGCACGCTGTGCACACACTGTAGTATCAGCATGTTGTACTGAAGGAATAATGAACCGAAACCACAGAACATTAGGCGAAAATAGCAGATCTGCAAGCTTAAAATGTGAGTTTGTAGATTGGCTACCGGTATCTTTGACGAGAGAAAAATATAGTGGTCCTACCTCTGGAGTCTACTACATAGGTTATGCATGTGGTACTTTAGACTTAATTTGATTTGGACATTTACAAACAAAAACCATGATTGGATATGTTCTGGTTACTAGCCGGTTACGGGCGGCTGTGGCTCAGGAGGTAGAGCAGGTCGTCCAATGATCCATGGGTCAGCAGTTCGAATCCCGGCTCCTCTTGTCTACATGTCGAAGTGTCCTTGGGCAAGACACTGAACCCCAAAATGCTCCCGATGTGCTGGTTGGTACCTTGCATGGCTTCCGCTGCCATCGGTGTATGAATGGGTGAATGTGCATTACCCAATCTATGTAAAGCGCCTTGGATAAAGCAAAAATGTACAAGCTCACAACGCATTGTTATGCGCCTTGAGCTTCTGCTGATTTCATCTATAATGACATGCTCCAAATGGGGACGCCAGGTTTAAAGCGGTTACCTTTTCTGCTGCCCTATAGATTGTACAAGGAGCGTCTGAGCCAGGTGGACATCAAGCTCCAGGAGGTGATGGCTGGCTGTGCTCAGGAGTATCTGGAGCCTTTAGCCAACCTACAGGAGAACATGCAGATCAGGACCAAAGTTGCTGGTGGGTTATTATAATATTACAATACAAGCAAGAACAACACAAGGTAATAAATACATGGAACGGTCAGAATAACATAAAACAAATGAACAAAAGCAAGGGCTCGCAACTCACTTTGTAATAAACAGGTAAATGTATTCACAATCACAGCAGGCAGGACATACAACGTTTCCACCCGTATTGGTCTTTCTCAAGTATATGACATATACTTGAGAAAGACCAATATGGGTCGCAACGTTGTATGTCCTGCCTGCCAAACCTCTAGCAGTATAGTATATATGGCCCATTGTTGTTTAAAAAAAATCTTTTAAGGGTATACCATATAATTCCCTCCCGCACAACATGCACGAGTATATACGCACAAATGGTTAGTAGAGGGTATACGATTAGTACCACTGATGTACCCCCTGTTGTAATTAATTCTACATAGTTGAAGCTATTTCATATACAGTACTGCTACATTATGGTTTCTTTTTTTTGTCATCAAAGTTTTTTAATGATTTTACAATAAAGCATACAAAATTCACATGACTTACACAAAAAAAAACACAACTAGCAGTAAAAAAGAAAAAACCCAATGGACAACACCCCTCCACAACTATACATATTCACTACTATGCTATACATATGTACTATGGCGTGCTATGACTATATACAATACAATTATAGTGCTGTCTACATAACATGCTATAAGTCTGTGTCAAATGCTATCTAAGCCAACAGAAATGCTATCTAAGGGGTTAGGGTAAGTGCTATGGGCCATGATGGAGTCTGAAAAGGTGGGTTTTCAGGCTACGGCGGAAGATTGGGAGTGATGCTGCAGTTCTGACTGCAATGGGAAGTGCATTCCACAGTTTTGGAGCCAGAAGGGAGAAGAGTTTGGGACGTGTGGAGCGTTGTCCCGGCGTTTTTAGTGAGGGTACTTCCAGTTTCCCTGCGTTGGCTGATCTGAGTGCGCGGGAGGGTTTGTAGGGTTCAATCATACTTGTAAGTTGGGTCCAGTCTGTGATCTCTGGCGTAGCAGAGCTCTTCCAGTTTCTCAGTATCAACCTGGCTGCAGTAATAAGACCTGCAGTAACTAATGCATGTTGTGCCTTGGTGACCCCCTGTGGTAGCACTGTGCGATCTCCCAAGAGACATAACCTTGGGCATTCTGGTAGTATTAGCCTCATCCAAAGTTTCCCCAGTAACTCTTTCTATACAGTATGATTTCTTAACTGCTGTGCTTAGGGACCTGTTTAAAGGCCAGAAGATAGACATTTTTTTAATCCATGATTGCTGGTACATTGTGGTCTGTCTAGTACTGTTTCAGAGAGGGTTAGTTGATCTACTGATCTACAATTTCTGATTTATTGTTACAATATTAGTTCTGAACTGCTGCTGAGTGGGTGTTTTCAAGCTGGTATGGTTTACTGTCACATTAGCCTATTCTTGTTGAGGGTGCACAGTATTGAGTGTGAGCACAAGTGTGGGTGTAGTCACAGTGCAATATGTGTGCAGTGTAGGCGAGTCTGACAGATTGGGCAGACAGTTTGTAATCTGAACCCAGGCGTAGAATGGGACCAAGAGAATATGGGACTCTCATTGTCACATAGTGGCTTGTCCTTATGTTCACCTTGCTTTTTGTATCTTTGCTGGCAAACAGGAACAGTTAATGTCAATGTATAAAGCACATATATCCTGATAACTCACTTGGATATAGCAGCATAGAAAACTAGAAACCTCAATCAGCAAAACACAACAAAATAAAGCCCGGCATTAAACAGGAATAAGCACAAAATGCAGCAGTAACGTCTCAGAGATGGTTGCTGTACATTTAGGTATAGCAACAGTACATAATTTGTGCTGCTAAGGAAGGATGTACGCTAACTTAAGTACATACAGTAGTAGAGGACTGTATGCTGCTATGTGGGCAAAGTATTACAGTATTATATACCAAAAAAATCTGAAACATTATTTTTATATTAATAATTGATAATGATTTCCAAAATGGATTTAGGCTGCATATTGATTGAGTCACAAAATGGTAGTGTTTTTATTATATTTGAAGGCTCACGCTGGAATTCAATACTGGAGCAGCACATAGCCAGTTATTAAACATCTTAATTATATCAAATATCATTGAAAGTATTTAGAATGATGTTCTTCATAGTACTGTATCAAGTAAACGGAAAGATCAAACATTTGAATACTGAAATGGAATATGTACAGAATCGCAATTTATATGGAATCAGCACCTACAAGTCTTCATGAAATCATATTATATATCAGTTAATATATCAGTCATATATTAAGTATTGTAATATACTGTATGTGAAAAGTGTTGCGCTAAGTCCAACCATGTATTGTTTGTTTCAGGGATCTACAGAGAACTGTGTTTGGAATCAGTGAAGAACAAATATGAGTGTGAGATCCAGGCTGCCTGTCAACACTGGGAGGTGAGAGGAAAACATATCTGTGTTGTTTGGCATAATCTGTAATATGATAAAAGAAAAGGTGTTCATAATGCACGCTGTGAGATGTGACACGTGAGCTTGTAGATTTGTCTATTTTCGACAGGAGACACCATCATTATGAAGAAATGTAAACCTGTTGTTGTTGATGATCTATACAACTATACCTTGTAGATCTGTTCTTTTTGGCGAGGACCAAAGAGTGGTGTACTCTCGTGCTGCCTATATTATAATCTTTATTGCATGTGCGACAGTTTGGACCCCTAGTAGTCAGGCGTTGGTGACGATGCCTCTTCTGGATATGCCCTGAGAGGGATGAATAAGTGTCTCACTTTGACCCCCTTTCCACCGGGTGGTTCCCAATGGGAACCGGTTCAGTTCTTTTTGGTTTATAGTCCATGAGCCAGAGCTCCAAAATTGGTGGGAAAAACTAGACCTATATGAAATTGTTTATAGAATCAATACAAGTAAATGAATACATGATAACCCTTCCACAGTAGTAGCTTTTTCATATTTTCGATTATTTTGCATATTTTCCTACATAATGCCTCATTTGCATATTTAAAAATGTAAAATGTGTTATACAATAAATCATTGTTTTCCTGTAAGTACTCAATAGAGCGTCGCAGTCCCGCCCCCTACCATGGCCCAGGAAATGATTCTCCGTTCATTTTCCTCATAGACATTTCAGAAAGTATTTATTTAAAGACGTTTACGCTGCGGACAAAGCCAACTCTTGTCGTGAGACTCGTGACTCATGAGTCTCGTAACAAACACAATTTTTCGGGCCAAACTAAGAATTAGAAAGTAGAAAAAAACGGCAGGTTACAACACTTCTTTTGTTGTTTTTCTTCTATGTAATTATTTGTTTTGTCCAAAATATTGTGTGTTGTCATGATTTGTCACGACTCGAGTTGGCTTCGTACAACGCTTAAAAGGTCTTTAAATAAATACTTTTTGAAATGTCTATGGGAAAAATGCATTGTGATTCATTTCCTGGGCCAGGCGTCGTCATGAAAGGGGGCGGGACTGCGACGCTCTATTGGGGAAGATTCATGGTGATAACAATCTAATATAGGTATGGTTTAGCACATTCAATTCATAATTAACCTTCCAATTGTGGAGCTCTGGCTCATGGACTAAGAATAAAAAAACTGAACCGGTTCCCATTGGGAACCAAGCGGTGGAAAAGGGGCCTTTGTGTTAGTGTCGTCGTGGCCACTCAGTGCGTATAGAATCATGCCTGTTGTCTCATGTTGCAGAGCGAGAAGCTGCTGCTGTTTGACACGGTGCAGAGCGAGCTGGAGGAGAAGATCAGAAGGCTGGAGGAGGACAGGCACAGTATTGACATTACCTCAGGTACACATCCACGGCTTTCACGCTGCTTTTGCTGTACTTAACATAGTCTGTATGTGCCATATATTTCATATCATTTCTTGTTGATGTGGCTATACAGTATATTGTTTCTTTTTATGAATCTATATGCAAATTGCTGTGCATTGCTAGTGTCACATTCTTATTTACAGCTGTGGTTTGGGGGTGTAATGATAGGAAGAGCAATGCTTACAGGATACAGACATAAACACAGAAGGATACAGACATAAACACAGACTTCTCTGAGGGCTCCATAGTGTAGTAGTTGTAGTAGTAGCTGTCATAGATATAGATTTATGCTGTATATCTAAAGGCAATTTACCAGTATTGATGGCAATGCTGGAGGATGTTGGTTTAAGTGTAATTGGTCCCTTGATGCCATTAAAAGATCAAGTAACTCGATGCCTAAATTGATAAATGAATATAACTGAAGACCAGTATAGCTAATAGCATAGGAAGAGAGCTATTTTGTAATGCAATGTCGGTCTTGGCTATAAATAAAACATTATCTCTGTCACTTGCTTCCCTAACACTAGATATAACATTGGCAACACTTGGCACTAACACTCAGAGACACGTGTTGTTAGCGCACACCCTTGGCACTCATTTAAATTCATGCCACCTCTTGTTAAGTGGCAAGTAAACACATGTCACAGTTTCAGTTTACACTCATACCACCAGCATACAACACTCACACTGAGCTGATGTCACTGCGCCACATTCAGAGGCTACGGTCATCGCTACGGCACGGGCATTAGCTACTTTAAAGGGCTATACACACCAGTACAAATGTGTAGAGCTGTAGACATGTCTTAGAGAGCAAAACCAAGTCATGTTTGGTTTCAATGGTACATAAAACATGTGTATTATTATGAACAGGTTTTTGTACAACACAGTGGAAAATAAATACTGTATTTCTAGCAAAGAACTGTAGTGGAGAAGATACAGAAGGAAGGCTCTGGTCGGATTCAATCCCAGGCCTGCAGGGGCACATTGTGGTTCCGGAGGCAACCATTCCTTCCTACAAATCACCAGGTCCTCGACAGGCACAGATTTGTTTAGAGCAGATGGTCCTATCCAGACTCAGAGCGACTTACAAAGTGCAAGATCAGAGTAAGTGGTATGACCCTTAGTCAGGGTGACAGGGTAAATCGACAGGGTCAAATTGTCAAGTAAATGGAAAACAATTCAGACATGGCAACTAGGATGCCCGGGTAAAACATCAAACCTAGCATGTCTAAACAATATGTTTTCTAAATAACATTCTTAGCATTTGTAGACGATGCAGACAGTAACATGTATCTAAATCATAACCAAGTAACCAACATACTGTACATCTGCATAGTATATCTAGCATGTGTATTAATGTAGTGGAATCTAGGCGAGCCGCTTGTGATAGCTGCTGTACATCATTGAGTAAAAGCGTTGACATCTCACAAAATGCCACACCAGCAGTGTTCCTATTTAAACGGCTTGTTAAAGAGAGATATGACCACAGATATACCACGCAAGCAGGTGATTTGGGAGCCCTGGTTTTCTCATCCCCCTAATCTGCTGTCTACGGCTACGCTCCACAGAGTTGTGGAACGATGGCTTGCACTCACGGAAAAATAAGAAGAAAGATCCATTCTGCCCCGTGAAGAAGAAGAAGCCAGTCGTCGTTTCTGATATCCTTTTGATTTCCAATATGTGTGTCGGTTTAACATAAAATGTTTGTCCTCAGCTTATCTTTGTGCACTTAATTTGCGGAGTGGTACACTGGCAGCACATTATTGCTTAAATGGTTTAGAAAGTTGGAATTTTGTGCAGGTGAGCCTAAGTAAAACAAAACCATAGCCTCAAAATGTGATAACAGAAAAATAAACTAACAATGAAATGAATTACAGATGAGTAAATATATTCAGATTTTCAGTTTGACATGTAGCACTAGTCTACAATGTCAACCTGTTTGGACACATTCAACAGCCATCTCCACAGCCTGAAAGCGCATTGTCCTTGACGATCTATATCACGACCATATATTGTTTACATGCTGCAAGATCTGGATATCCTTGAAGACTGGACAGCAATAAGAAAGGTATGAAGGAAGCACTCAAACAGAAACAAGGCCCTGAAGTGTATTTTCTGTTGCGTCATTTTCTCTTTTTCTAACCCCCTGCATCCAAAACATCCTCAGGCAATGGCGTCAATAGGTCCTCCTCACAGAGTGAAGGTCGATGGTAAGTGTCTTCCTCCATTACAATCGATATTTGGCTCAGAATGGTTTGTAGCACACAGTTAACCAGGAAGTAAAGAGTTGATTCATAGCCTTTACTGAGGAAAAATGCAGGAATTGATGATTTGTTGGTCACACTGCACTGCTATTTTAGAGAGTAATGTTTGGTTGTTTTTTTCCCCTCTCCCTCTGCCCACCACCACTATAATTTTCCTTCTACTTTCTGTGCTTGGATACTTTCTGTGCTTGCCCGTCTGTTGCCCTCTCCTCTCTATTTCTCACTACTCCCTTGCCACCGTCTCACTTTCCGTGGCTTATAACTTTTTCATCGCGCTCTCGCTCCCTTGCCCTTCATCTGTCTGTCTGTCTTTCTATTACTGTCCACTATGTCTCTCTCTCTCTCACCCATCCCTCTGCCCTCTCTCACCCATCCCTCTGCCCCCTCTCACTCCTTCCAGTCCCGGCAGTGAGGCCAGAAAGGCACCATCATGTGGCACGCTCAGAAGAAGGACGACTGTATTATGACAGCCAGTGGTACTGCAGAGGGCAGGCCATCTGCATCAACAGGAAGGATGAATTCCCCACTAGGTATGTGTGCGTGTGTGTGTGTGTGTGTGTGACTGTGTGTGCGCGTGCTAGTGTTTAGAATTGAGTTTAGGTTGGGCAGGCAAAATATACGGCACAAACATAATAGTACATGCCTGTGTGTGTTTTACACTGTTTCACCACATCCTTGCTCTGATTTTAACCATTTAACCTTAAAAAAGGGAGGAACATTTGAAAGTAATTTTTATCTAGTTTGATCTTTTTCGTCCGTGACAAGCTTTCTGTGCAGAGAGGTTAGACATTGAATATTGTGTGTAGTGATACATTATTAGTGTACATTACCGGTACCGTTATTTATGTGTTTAGTGATAGACATCACATGAATCTAACTTTCTTTCTGTGCGTGTGCATACTACAGTGCCATCATCACAACCATCAACCATGATGAGGTTTGGTTCAAACGGCTGGATGGAACCAAGTCAAAACTATACATCTCTCAGCTGCAGAAAGGCAAATACACCATCAAACACTCTTAAACTTGGTTAAACACACACACACACACACACACACACACACACACACCTCTTTTTGTTTTCTGTTTCTCTACTGCACATACAAGAACACAAAAAGTATGCTCAGTATACTATAAACTCACACAAACCTAATCTTTCCTCCCGCTGAGCAACAAACACAAACGTCATGTCAACAACCGGAAAAAATATATCAAGCTCTTCTCTCGATGCTGTCCGTGGAATCCACATTCTCTGTAAATATGTACGCATGTGTTAATATTTGCGATGAGGTGACGTGTCATTCTCTCTGGAACGGAGATGGATGTCAAGACAAGTGCTGCTAATTATCAAAACGATTCTAAAACGACATGGAAGAAATCAAGAACGGTCATGAACTGTGAACCACGGAGCCAAGTCACGTGCCTTTTTTAAGATGAGACAATGCCTAGGCTGTCAAAACAAAACGCAACGTCCTGAACCACTGTATCGCTACAGTGAAGCCTTATTCTGATGTTGTTTCAGCAGTGAGAGGGTCAAAGCGGGTTACTGAACGAATGGATGAGTGCGTGAAATCTACTGTATTAAGACAATACTGGAGTGTGTTTGATTTGCCTCTCGAGAGACCAAGATCCACAAAATACGTACATTTACGTAAGGCTGCATTAGGGACCCCCTGTCCAGGAATCCAGGCATTAGGACTTTCTTTTAAATTATTATTTTAAATAACATTTGTGCAGAATTGCACAACTCTCTAAACAACAGTGAGAGAGAATGGGTGAAAAGTAGGTGAGCGCTATGATCAATCAACTCCAAGCGAACTAGCGAAGGGATCAGTTGTGTTGAGTGCAAACTCGGGCTTGACAGAAAACGCTTAATAGAAAAGGCATCAAAAAGAAGCCCTTCTGTACAGTAGAGTGCACTGTAGCCAACCTACACACGCTGACAGCCAGTTAGGGGTTTTCCTTGTGTTGAGTGTACAGAGCTGATGACAATAATGCTGGTAATGATAACCATAGACAATTAGACATATATAAAGGCTAGATGGCTCAAGGCGGAGTCTCTGACGTAGTTCACCCGGCGCCGGCGGCCATCTTGCAGAGGGGCTACAGTACAGTATCAGTATGTTCTATGGTAGCTGAAACTAAAATAGTCATAACTCCCTCAAATCTTGACGGATTTACAAACGGGTTGGTTTATTACAAACGTTGTCAACGTGGCTATGATTCAGGACGCTTACTGCTTAATGTTGTTTTTTATTTGAACATTGTATGCGGACGTCTTTGACGTTTATAACAAACCAAACCGTTTGAAAATCGGTTGAAAATCTAGCAAGTTATGGTTATTTAAAAAGTACATGCCCCATAGACACAATGTTACAGTATGCTGCCACTCGGTAAGATGGCCGCCACGTAGCGACGTCGCTCTCCATTGGCCAGAGAGCCAGCTAGCTTTCTTATATATATCTATGATGATAACGATGTGCTTTGTGTTATATTCACTGTGATCTCAACCTCGTTCTGCCATCTCCCATTACTCTGCCATATGTCTGAGAGTGCCTAGAGCTTGATATCCACATAGCGCTGAGCGATTTCTTTGGCTTTCCTGGGTTTGGTTTGGTTGTTGATGAATAATCTTCAATTTTGGTTACGTGATGATGGAACAGTGAAGCCATTGGTTACTTTAACACACATCCATCTATTTGTGGAATGGCTCTTGTTTTCCACCTAAAACTTGAAGCACATCAAATCCAACTAAACTCCATAGATTTCGAGCTCATTTATTATTATTATAATTATAATAATAATTATTAATCCAACATCTCTCATCTCTAATCGCTCAGCCCTACATTTAAATATTAACCCAGCCAGATGTGTTGGCTTTGGGCTTAATTGAGTGTGTCTCAGGTTGAAAAAGAAAATATGGATATACAAATGAAACACGGTGGTTCATAAGGGAGTAATAAGAAGTTCTGAAACTTTGGTTTATAACAGTACAGTATATGTTACACTATAGAAAGCAACACTGAGGGGATTCCAGTTTCGTTTGACTTTTGTACAATCCATCCAATGCAATGCTAACCACTCCCAATAGTTATAGGGTGTAAAGAAAGTATAGTGTTTTGGTATGTGTAAATAATAAATATGTTTGGTTGGAAGATGAATTTGGTTGCTTTTATGTTGTTTCCGGTGCTTCATATTTCCCACGTATTATTTGCATATCTGTTTTCAAAGTATTACCTGCCAATAATATTCTATTATAAGAAGTCCATTAGACATTATGAAATGAACCTTAAGATGTTTTAAGAGTCTGTGAAGCCACATGTGGCATCAACATAAACTGTAATTAGAATGTTTTTTAATAGTTTATTGCAAGTATGTTTATTTTTATTTGTACATTGTGTTTACTGACTTGGCATAAAAAAAAAGTTTTGCACTATGCCTTGGTTCATTTTTGGTTTGTGTGCAAGGTAAAGATGAATTCATACAGTATGTCATTGTGCCAATGCATGTAGCCTACAGCTAATAAAAGGTTTCATTTTTATCATTGGAAAAGGACTCTTTCTTTACTTAAACCCACCACTCTTCACCACTCCAGTGCTACATATGGAGTGGTGAAGAGAATGAGAAGCTCTTTATTTTCATCTGGTGAAATGGAATGTCATGGCTGTGCATTTACACGATTAGACTCAACTGGCTTTGCTTAGCTCAACTCAAGCATATTTTTTTCTCCTCAGATTTGAAGGACAGTTGAGCTTTTCATAAGAACATGCAGTAATCCTGGTCTCTAAACTGCCTCATCCTGGCCAGCTGGGGCGCCTGATGGAGGGGAAAAGAACTGGTTGGAATAACATGTTCCTTCCACGCGCTACGTCCAACCAGGGAAACTCCCCCCTGTCAGGTGTAAAGGAGCGACATGCTTCCTTGCATGAAGGAAGCATGAGTTCAAGTTCCTTGCTCTCCCCAGGTTGGCGGAGGGTGTGAGCCCAGGATCACATTAGATAATTGACACATGGGGTGAAAAATGGGTTACAAAATCGTGGGATAAAATATATATAAAAAAAAAAATACCGGAGCTTTTGAGGTAGCACTTAAACAACCTATTGGAAGTGGCATGTTTGCACAAAAAAAGATATACAATCTCCTATAGTGCTCCATTGTTTGAAAACTAAGAACTCTCACAATGCTCAACCCAAAGTCACCCATGAGGTTCACTGACCTGGGCTGTGCTGCTCTCCCACAAAATGTGGCTTATTTAAGGGGGTGGGGAATGCTGAGCTGGCCCTATTTGATAATGGCTCTTCAAGACCGCTGTGCTGTTCAACCTTTCAGTCACTTGTTCCTGCCAGAGCACCACTCACTAGATTACCACTACATATTGCTATCGATCGATAAAGGAACCTTCTCTGATATGTCCTTCCCTCCCTGTCCATCTGACTGACCCCAGGGGCTATTGCAGATGGCCCAATTGGCTCCAACTTCTCCAAGCAATGCCATTGCATCCAGAATAGAAGTAGATAGTTGATCAAATATACATAAAGCAATGTTAATCAATAGTATTGATAGGCCTAATTTAGGGTTAGTCCAAAAGAAGATACAATTCAGTCTGAAATAACCTACTAGCACTAGACACCAGAGGTGGCGGTGGCTCAGGGGTAGAGTGGCCGGATGGCAACTGCAAGGTTGCCAGTTCAAACCCGGACTCCCCCAGAGTTAGTGTCGAAGTGTCCTTGAGCAAGACACTGAACCCCTAATTGCTCATGATGATGTGCTGGTTGGTGCCTTGCATGGTTTCTGCTGCCATCGGTGTATGAATGTGTGTGTGAATGGGTGCATGTAATGTCTAATCTATGTAAAGCACTTTGGATAAAGGCACTATATAAATGCACCATTTACCCCATAATGCTATTGCAGAATTAAACATTAGGGCTATATGGACCAGAGCTAACACTGCATGCCCCGCTACAGCTTAATATCATACTTTAATTGGGCCTATAGGTGCAAATAATTAATGCTGATTAGGCTACTGATTAACTTGAGGAGTAGCGTACCATAGGTGGGAGTTTTCACTGGGTTGTAAAAAAAATATTAGTCAACCCTGAATGTCAGACAATTGTGTGATAGCACGTCAGTTATCATTGTCCTCAATAGAAACCAATCAATTGCCCAATAGGCCTACACTGCAACATCTCCACCAAAGAAGCTTGTTTCACCCCTTCTTGTTTGGTCCTAATCATCCCTGGCTTGTGGGATGACCTGGGAGTCAGGCCGCTTGGACAAAAGAAGGCCTGGCTACTCGCGAGATTGATTTCACAGTCTAGTGCAGTGATGTCGAGAGAAGATGGCAGGCAGGAGGACAAAATAAATACTTTACTTTACATGATCCGTTTGGACTGGAGTAATGTTTGTAGTCCTTAACCTACCCAAAGTACCCATGCCTGCACCATACCATCAATAAAAACAACATTTCCCTCCGCTACTGCATGTAGCAGTAGGCCTACTGTTACTGTTGCTGAAAAGGCGGTCTAAACAACTGTAACGACAGTCGACATCATAAGGTGAGTAGGCCTAGACGGCGGGTTAATGTGAGAAGCGGGAAGCTGTAAAGCATTGTTGCTAACGAGCAGCACAGCTGCATTCGATTTTCTTCGCCAGGTTTATTTGCAGGGAAATTAAAGGAATAAATATCAACTTACATCAACAAATGGAGGCTTACCATAGCAGCCTACTACACTATTTCTACTTGTATAGGCTACAGGAGTTATCTAATGGCAATTTTGGCAAATACATTTTGTCCAGACAACTGCAGGTAATTATAGCCTGGTTGAGTTTAGCAGGCATATACATCTATTTACTTAAATTAGTTTAAATATTGTTGAAACAATGTGTTAAGGACAGACTGGTATAGACTAGGCTAAAATATATATATATTTAAATCATACCCGTGTGAAGTTTGATTGATTGAAATATTTATTAACAGAATTACAGTACATTTCAAGCACAACTCAATACAAAACTGTTAACTGTGGACGGACGACACCATAATAGCATTACACTTGTTTACAATAGGGTCCACCATGTTCAATTCATCACAACATTTAGAGACGTACACATATACACTTCTATATATAGCCAAAAACAGGAAATCATCATAGAGGAGGGAAAAAGGGGCGAAAAACATATACAGTGAGGGGGGAAAAGGGATGGGTGCATGGGTGAGGCCCCGGGAAGCCAGTTTTGAAGTTTAAGGGCCGATTCATACTCCTATTTTACCGCTGTTTCGGCGCTGTAGTGCCGAAATGATTTCGGCTCGTCAGAAATTTTCAGTAGCACCGAAGAGCCGACTTTAGGACGGTACCCACTACCCGCCCCCCCGAACCTCAAATGACGTCAGCTTGGACTCCTCATGCATTGAAGGAAGCATGAGGCCAGTCCGCTTTTACATTAGGATTACATTTGATAATTGACACTGGGTGAAAATAAATGGATTGCAAAATGGTGGGATAAAAAAGTGCATTTTCTTCCCTCGCTCGAACAAACTGAAATGAAAAGTGACAAGAGGTTCAGACACTATTGAGCACATTATTCTCTTGGGAGTATGCAAACACATTGTGAAGCTATTTAAACTATGTTTACAGAAACACCTGGCGCAGAGACCTGGAGGCAGACATCAAAGACCATGAATGAAGACGACCTGGAACCAGCTGGAGAGAACAGCTCAAGACAGAGATGCCTGGAGATCGCTTGTTGACGGCCTATGCCCCAGAAGGGGCAGTAGGCGTAAGTAAGTAAGTTACAGAAACACCAAGGAAAGCACTGCTTGCAGTCAATATGGTGAATGCTCTGCTCTGCTCATGTGATCTTTTCAAATACGGTAGGCCTACGCCTATTTATTATACTGTATGAGAAAAGGAGGCACTGGAGCAGCTCAGACAATTAAGGCCCTTAATTTATTAACAGGGTAAAAAGTAAAACAAGTAAAAAGCGTCAACGTTTCGATTTTTCAGTTACATCTTCGTCAGGTCATAGTCCGAGGGGCACATGGACTGGTACATGGTACAGGCGGCAGGCCCTTAGTTATCCAATTTCTCATGATACCTGTCCTCATAGACATATCTATGCCTGTCCTGCTTCTGAGATGCACCAGACTGGCCTGCCATATAGGCTAGAGGCGCGGTTGGTTCTCCCTTCTGCTTAGGCCTATTATACGCTCTGGAACCATGGCTACCAGCATCATGATTGATGAAAGTAACAACCTAACATGTGAGGAGTGTCAGGTGCAATACTTGTTCATTACTATGATGAAGACCACATGGATGGAAGAGTCAGTTGGATTTGTGGACATGCCAGAGAATAAGGCTGTAGTTCCCAAAGATGATTATAGCTTTTATGTGCAACATTGTTTTCTCACTCAACGGTAAACAAACAAACCTACCGGTACAGTATAAGTGTATACAGGGTAGGCTATCTGTACATTTCTAAAGAGACCAAATGACCAAATTGGCAACTACGTAAGATAAGAGGCAAACATTGTGGGAAAAATAGATGATCGTAGTTCGGATATTTTCACAACATTAATCTCTGGAACAAGTAAAAAATAAATGCCTATACAATTCCAAGTGCTTGCTTGTCAGGGTGGGGGGTTCCCTGTCCCCAGTTCAAATATGATTATTTCGGGGCTCCCCAGTTCAAATATGATTATTTTGGGGGCTCCCCAGTTCAAATATGATTATTTTGAAGGGGTCACGGCCTGAAAAGTTTGGGAACTTTTGCAATAAGGCCACCGACCAAAAGAGAGCACGGAGCCCAGCCTCTGCTACTGTATACGGTCAACAACCAGCAAGCCTCCAGTTACTGCCCCTCGGCCACTGGGAGTTTAGAACTTGAAGGACACTATACATTACAATAATCATAGATATGACATTATTATATTGTGGAGTATACCGTGCTGTACACTATAGGACGGATTATGACCGTGTGGTCATTTATTTTTCAGGGCATGACAAGACATCACATCACAGGGTTCTGCAATCTCCAGTGGATGGAAAAGTGCAGAATCAGCTTCGTCTTGTCAGGTAAGCCACACGACCTCCCCCTGAAATTAATTTTTGCAAGGATGGGATTTCTATAATACTTCAGGTCAGGAATAGGCTACATTCAGAAAAGAGCTATGGTGGCGTTGCCTTCCAAACACTCTACTAATGGTTACAACTGATGAGGTACTTAAAAACGGAGTGCCCTGCAGCGGTGTTGCCTGCTGCCTTTGACGCGGTGATGGGGATGACAATATTCCCTCCAAATTTTCTCAGAGACTCTGCCATCTCTATAGCGCCAATCATCACCCACATAATTAACCTTTCCATCAAACAGGGACAGGTCCCCCAAGATTTCAAACTTGCCAAAGTAACCCAGCAACTACCATCCTATTTCTATTATTAGCTCCATCTTGAAAGTGATAGAAATAGTCTATGAACAGGTTGAAAAGTATCTTGCCACTAGAAAACAAATGTACGAATTCCAATATGGCTTCAGAACATCCCACCACATGCCTCCTCTATTTTAGCGACCACATCAAACACGAGGTGGATGCTGGCAAATACTGCGGCATGGTCAGCTGGACCTCCAAAAGGCAGTGTGAACCACTCCATACTGGTTAATAAGCTAAAAGCAATTGGTTTTGATAGTACACAGTGAGCTTTCACGTAAATTGTGTGCACCGTTCATGATTTGAGGCTTCTTGTTCAAAACAGGCCAATCCTGCAAACTTTGAAAGCCAATGTTAGCCAATTAGGATGGAATCTGAAATATCGGACAGATCCGTCTTGAACACATGACTATAGAGATAGTGTGTAACGATTTGTGGTTATGTTTGGACCGAATCTGGAGGAGTAATATATATTTTTTTTTTCAAAAGTCGGCCTCCTGGTGGCGCTATAACAGGCCGTTCTGGAAAATCTGGGGCAGAGGTTCATCGTTGGTATCCAGGGAGTGGGTTTGCAAAATTTGGCATCGACCGGGTTAACGGTGCCGGAGATTAGCTGGTAACAGACGGACGGACACACGCACACACAGACGGAGTGCAAAACATACTCTCTCCCCATGCCTTCGGCCTGGTGGAGACAACAAGTGTAATGCTTTATGGTGTCATCATTTGTATTGAATTTAATTTGATTGAAAATGTACCTATTCTAGTATATACTGTTAATACATACTATAATCAATCAAAAACCATTGTGGGGCGCTTCATTGCAGCTCTGTTTTGCAGTACCCTCTTCTGGCCAGCGTGTGTCAGTAGTCCTCCACTGTGGTGTGGGCATGGTGCCTGCTATAAGGGAGGAGGGGGGGAGGGAGGGATGTGGGTTTGTGTATCTGGGGCACCCTGCTGATGAAGCCTTCCAGCTGATGAGAGAGAAAGAGAGAGGGGAGGGATGAAGGCATGGTTTGATCACAGCTCTCTGGCCACATCTGCTACTGCAACACAGAGAGAGAAAGAGAGAGAGAGGGAGAGGGAGGTAGAGAGAGAGGAAAATCCCCATCACCGCGTCAAAGGCAGCAGGCAACACCACTGTGTGTGTTTACATGCCACGCAAGCATCTCTCTAGAGCTTTATCCAGCCCTGAATCCGCTCTGTTCTTGTGTATTTCTGAATACGTTCAGAAACGCATACTCCCCCCACCCCATCCCCCCTGCAGCAGCACACACAGATAGAAAAGCCGGCTCCACCGTTGTCTTGTGTATCTGTAATGAGGAGATGAGAGGGAGATAGTGTTGTGCGGTTGGTTGTTTTTGAGTCTGGATATGGATGTCCGTCCTGTGGATGTGGAGGGTTTCCGGTTAGTAGTGCTGCTGTTTCACTGACATGTCACATCCTGACGGACTGCAGGCCCGCCTGGGCCATCTTCAGCTCAATCTATACTTTATGAGCAACCAGAACCGGAGGGTCATTGGAACGTGTTTACTGCAACACTGGGGCTAATTAGACCGTGAAAGTGTCACACTGTGCTAAATTACTTATATCCTGGCCCCTCTGTGTGTGTGTGTGTGTGTGTGCGTGAGAGAGACGTGTACGTGCCTGCGAATAAATGTGTCTCTTTGTGCGTGCTGGGCCATACGTGGGCGTACTACACACACGGTTTGATGCTGATTGTGTAAGAGAATGTAAAATGCATACATCCATAAGTTAACATCAAATGCACAGGAGCGAGCTGCTCATCGGGAGGACAGACTAGGGAGGGCGAGAGAGAAAACACAAACGAGGAATAAGAATTCACTCTTGACAAATAATGCCGCAGGCTGGATGGAGGGTCATTTATTTTTGGCCTGGTGGGCAGAGTGAGGCAACCTGTGCTCTAAATTAGCCAGCTATCGCTACTCAATGTGTCCCTGGCATTGAGGCAGTGCCCTAAAAATTGCCATTAGCATTCAAGCTATAGCAGCATCCCATCCTCCTTCGACACTGTCTAGACTTTTATTGCTGTCTCACTGCGAGGCAGGCTCATTTCTCCACCAGGCTCAATGCAAATAGATCTTTACTGCGACAACTGCGGAACAATTGAAATATCGGGCCGTATATTGCCTAAAGCACAGAATGATGCGCTCGTAGGTGATGCATAAAGCAATTAAGTGATCCGAAACACAACATCCTTGAAACAGATGGATACAACTCCCATGTGGGAAATGATTCACTCAACTTTGATTCTATTTGCCTCCAAAGCAGATTTACAATATAAAACAAAATTGACGTTCCGAAACAGAAACCTCGTCCTCCTTAACCCATTTTGGGGCCGGGAACCCCTTTTGATGTTAGCATTATGTTATGCTTTAGCTATTGAAAAATAGCAGATCTACAAGCTCATAGCGCCCACCGAGTGGCACACTACGAGCTTGTAGGTCTGCTATTTTTGAAAAATCGAACGACTGACATAGAAACATAGCTTTTTCAGAAAACTGTCAGGATGTAGAAGATATTTTTAGAATCTGATCTCAGGTCAAAATGGGTTAAGCTTTAACCCTGGCTAATGTGCGGTTTCGTTAGGAATCTAACACGTGCCGTCACTTACCACTTACCTTGGCACGAAAGACACATAAAACCCCAATGCAGGCTAAATCATCAATCTTTGAACAAGGAACTATTTTTGTCGTTGCCATTTGAAAGTGAAGCGCTTAGTGCTTTAATAAACCAAGGGACCTGTGTGTGTGTGTGTGTGTGTGTGTGTGTGTGTGTGTGTGTGTGTGTGTGTGTGTGTGTGTGTGTGTGTGTGTGTGTGTGTCACGTTAGCTGACCAAGGAAGGTGCTGATATCACCTTTCCACCTCCACACACTTTGTCGTCAAACAAAGTCCAGTATCACCTCACTGGGACAGGCACGATATGGCACGATATGGAAAGTAGCACCAGTAGCCATCATACCATGTTAGCATTGTGTTGCAGGTGTTTGTGGCCGTGGGTGTTTCTCTGCCTGTGTGTGTGTGCGTGTGCCTGTGTGTGTGTGTGTGTGTGTGTGTGTTGCTATGGTTTTACATAGAGAAGGTAATGTGCAGAGTAGACCATCTTCACCGCCCTGCTCTATGGCAGCCTTTCTCAGACACGCACGTGCACGCATGTACACATGCACGCACGAACGCACGCACGCACGCAGACACATAGGCTTGATATGGAAATGTAGTCAAATGGCCAACTGACATCAGTCACTGGAAGAAACTGAGACGCTTTTTAACAACAAAATGCAATACACCTATAGTTCAGTCACATAACTCACAAATAGATTTAACCAATATTTATTATAGAATGAGAATACAGTGTGTGCATATAATATTTTATCTTGTTCGGCTCTGCTACATTGTGGGCGGCTGTGGCTCAGGAGGTAGAGCAGGTCGTCCAATGATCCCTGGGTCGGCGGTTCGAATCCCGGCTCCTCCTGTCCACATGTCGAAGTGTCCTTATTGGGCAAGACACTGAACCCTACATTGCCTCCAATGAGTTGGTCGGTGTGAGCTCGCCACCATTGTTGTGTGAATGTGAGAAGTGAGGACGCTGGCGTCGACTGTTCGCTGCTTCACCTCCCAATGTATGAATGATTGAACCATTGTAAAGCGCTTTGAGCACTTGGAAAAGTGCTATAAAAAATGCAATTCATTACATTTCTCTCCCTGCTCGGCACAATCAAACACCATCATTAAACATTAAGAGCAGGGAGATAGATATACAATAAATCCCCCATGGGGAACAGAAATAACAGAGCCCACCGGTGGTCCTGGGGTGGTGGTGGGAGCAAACATCACATAACAACCAGGAACCATATGCAGAAGGACAGCAGGAAGAGCATGCAGTCTAGTGATAAGATAAGATAAGATCTTTATTGTCACGAAATTCCGTTTTGTTGCAATATGTTGCAACCACAACATATAACAGTATCAACAGAGAGAACACAAAGAAAGAAAAACACTGATGGGGGGTTAGTCCGTCATAGTCCAGTCCAGTCAAGTCATCTCAATCCATTAATAAGTTAATGTAATGTAAGCATGTGCACTTAAGCCTCTCCAGCTGATCCAAAATGCAGCAGCTCGCTTGGTCTTCAACCAGCCAAAATTCTCACATGTCTCCCCCCTGCTCCGCTCCCTCCACTGGCTCCCGGTCGCTGCCCGCACAGAATACAAAACTCTGATGCTGGCATTCAAAGCAACCAAAGGTATGGCTCCCCCATATCTTACAAGTATGATTGAACCCTACAAACCCTCCCGCGCACTCAGATCAGCCAACGCAGGGAAGCTGGAAGTACCCTCACTAAAAACGCCGGGACAACGCTCCACACGTCCCAAACTCTTCTCCCTTCTGGCTCCAAAACTGTGGAATGCACTTCCCATTGCAGTCAGAACTGCAGCATCACTCCCAATCTTCCGCCGTAGCCTGAAAACCCACCTTTTCAGACTCCATCATGGCCCTTAGCACTTACCCTAAACCCTTAGATAGCATTTCTGTTGGATTATATAGCATTTGATACAGACTTATAGCATGTTATGTAGACAGCACTGTAATTGTATTGTATGTAGTCATAGCACGCCATAGTACACATATATAGCATAGTAGTAAAGATGTATAGTTTATATGTATAGTGTATGTATAGTTTCACTATATAAATATTCCACTGTTACTTTCTTAGCTTACGCATGTTTCATGATAAATGCTTTTTATGTGATGTATTCCCATGCTTTGTTCTTGCTTAAATGTAAGTCGCTCTGGATTAAGAGCGTCTGCTAAATGCCTAAATTGTAAATTGTAAATTGTAATAAGTATTCCAACGCACCGCTAAAATAGTAGTAAAATACACCAATAAAATGTACTTCCACGAGTAGATAAGCGGTAAACTGTGATCTTAAGCTGTGAGCTTAAGATCACAGTTTATATTGCATAAAAAAAGAAAAACAATAATAATAATACTACTAATACTACAGGGCAACGTCTCAGTGTGTGCATGCTCTATGTCAGTGATTTTCAACCTTTTTCATATCAAGGACCATCATTTATTTGGTATTTGAGCCACGGACCACCATTTGATGACGTTTAGCCTGTCAGACCCAAAACTAAAGAATATTTTGTTGTCGTTGGATAGGATTTCGGTAGCATAGGAGAGACAACAGATAACAATTCTTCTACATTCTCTAATTGTGTAGACCTCTTGTAAATTAAAGAACTGCAGATGTTTTAACAATAAAAAAAACTCTTTAAAAAAGCGTAAAATGAAACCAAATGGACCCGTATTTGGTTTCCTTTTTACACTCTCAAGAGTTAAAAGTGTCCATTTGGTTATAAACCCCCCCATCAATTAGCTGGGGACCACCTGGAACCCCCTCCCGGACCACTGGTGGTCCCCGGACCATTGGTTGAAAACCACAGCTCTGTGCGTGCGTGCGTGCGTGCGTGCGTCCGTCCGTCCATGCCAGACACAAAATCAGTAGAGTGAGAAACGGAGGGCTTTTGGCCGTGGTTCTAATTGGGCTCGTTGTGCGCTAGTTGACAGCATGCTGACTGTGCACGGCACCGTGGCCGACAGGTATTTTGCTTTTTCTCCTCGTTTCATCTCTGGTTTGTCGACAACGTCTCCTCGGAGGAATTCCCTTGCCGTTCTCGTTCCGGGGACTTAGAAACATGAAATGGAAAATAAACTCTTCAATGGCAAAGCTCCCTCCTTTGATGCTGAGGTTTCAACGCTTGCTGTGTTTCCAAATGTGTCTCTAGATACGGGAGGAAAGGGCCGTGGAAGAGACTCGACAAAGACCAGCGCTTAATGAGATAGTTCTCTGTGTGTGTGTGTGTGTGTGTGTGTGTGTGTGTGTGTGTGTGTGTGTGTGTGTGTGTGTGTGTGTGTACACACACACTTGCGCGCCGCACGCAGACTGCTCACAAGCAGGGACAGGCATACCCTTGAATGCATGCCATGCAAACACACTTTCATACTGTATGTGTACTGTATGTATGTATGAGTGCATGCAATTCACATACACAACATACAGTA